>NC_140591.1:900265974-900422974 GCF_964204655.1 Triturus cristatus | reverse complement strand
AGACAGTAGCTATTAGGCCAGAGTAAGAGTTAAGACAGTAGCTATTAGGCCAGAGCAAGAGTCCAAGACCTTAACCATTAGGCCAGAGTAAGAGTTAAGACAGTAGCTATGAGGCCAGAGTAAGAGTTAAGACTGTAGCTATTAGGCCAGAGTAAGAGTTAAGACAGTAGCTATGAGGCCAGAGTAAGAGTCCAATACCTTAACCATTAGGCCAGAGTAAGAGTTAAGACAGTAGCTATTGGGCCAGAGTAAGAGTTAAGACAGTAGCTATTAGGCCAGAGTAAGAGTTAAGACAGTAGCTATTAGGCCAGAGCAAGAGTCCAGGACCTTAACCATTAGGCCAGAGTAAGAGTTAAGACAGTAGCTATGAGGCCAGAGTAAGAGTTAAGACTGTAGCTATTAGGCCAGAGTAAGAGTCCAAGACCTTAACCATTAGGCCAGAGTAAGAGTTAAGACAGTAGCTATGAGGCCAGAGTAAGAGTTAAGACAGTAGCTATGAGGCCAGAGTAAGAGTTAAGACCATAGCTATTAGGCCAGAGTAAGAGTCCAAGACCTTAACCATTAGGCCAGAGTAAGAGTTAAGACAGTAGCTATGAGGCCAGAGTAAGAGTTAAGACAGTAGCTATGAGGCCAGAGTAAGAGTTAAGACAGTAGCTATTAGGCCAGAGTAAGAGTCCAAGACATTAACCATTAGGCCAGAGTAAGAGTTAAGACAGTAGCTATGAGGCCAGAGTAAGAGTTAAGACAGTATCTATTAGGCCAGAGTAAGAGTCCAAGACCTTAACCATTAGGCCAGAGTAAGAGTTAAGACAGTAGCTTTTAGGCCAGAGTAAGAGTTAAGACAGTAGCTATGAGGCCAGAGTAAGAGTTAAGACAGTAGCTATTAGGCCAGAGTAAGAGTTAAGACAGTAGCTATGAGGCCAGAGTAAGAGTTAAGACTGTAGCTATTAGGCCAGAGTAAGAGTCCAAGACCTTAACCATTAGGCCAGAGTAAGAGTTAAGACAGTAGCTATGAGGCCAGAGTAAGAGTTAAGACAGTAGCTATGAGGCCAGAGTAAGAGTTAAGACCATAGCTATTAGGCCAGAGTAAGAGTTAAGACAGTAGCTATGAGGCCAGAGTAAGAGTCCAATACCTTAACCATTAGGCCAGAGTAAGAGTTAAGACAGTAGCTATTGGGCCAGAGTAAGAGTTAAGACAGTAGCTATTAGGCCAGAGTAAGAGTTAAGACAGTAGCTATTAGGCCAGAGCAAAAGTCCAAGACCTTAACCATTAGGCCAGAGAAAGAGTTAAGACAGTAGCTATGAGGCCAGAGTAAGAGTTAAGACTTTAGCTATTAGGCCAGAGTAAGAGTCCAAGACCTTAACCATTAGGCCAGAGTAAGAGTTAAGACAGTAGCTATGAGGCCAGAGTAAGAGTTAAGACAGTAGCTATGAGGCCAGAGTAAGAGTTAAGACCATAGCTATTAGGCCAGAGTAAGAGTCCAAGACCTTAACCATTAGGCCAGAGTAAGAGTTAAGACAGTAGCTATGAGGCCAGAGTAAGAGTTAAGACAGTAGCTATGAGGCCAGAGTAAGAGTTAAGACAGTAGCTATTAGGCCAGAGTAAGAGTCCAAGACATTAACCATTAGGCCAGAGTAAGAGTTAAGACAGTAGCTATGAGGCCAGAGTAAGAGTTAAGACAGTATCTATTAGGCCAGAGTAAGAGTCCAAGACCTTAACCATTAGGCCAGAGTAAGAGTTAAGACAGTAGCTTTTAGGCCAGAGTAAGAGTTAAGACAGTAGCTATGAGGCCAGAGTAAGAGTTAAGACAGTAGCTATTAGGCCAGAGTAAGAGTTAAGACAGTAGCTATGAGGCCAGAGTAAGAGTTAAGACTGTAGCTATTAGGCCAGAGTAAGAGTCCAAGACCTTAACCATTAGGCCAGAGTAAGAGTTAAGACAGTAGCTATGAGGCCAGAGTAAGAGTTAAGACAGTAGCTATGAGGCCAGAGTAAGAGTTAAGACCATAGCTATTAGGCCAGAGTAAGAGTCCAAGACCTTA
Source organism: Triturus cristatus (assembly GCF_964204655.1). Taxonomy (NCBI): domain Eukaryota; kingdom Metazoa; phylum Chordata; class Amphibia; order Caudata; family Salamandridae; genus Triturus; species Triturus cristatus. The sequence goes on along the minus strand of NC_140591.1, from coordinate 900,420,934 downwards.
ACCATTAGGCCAGAGTAAGAGTTAAGACAGTAGCTATGAGGCCAGAGTAAGAGTTAAGACAGTAGCTATGAGGCCAGAGTAAGAGTTAAGACAGTAGCTATTAGGCCAGAGTAAGAGTCCAAGACATTAACCATTAGGCCAGAGTAAGAGTTAAGACAGTAGCTATGAGGCCAGAGTAAGAGTTAAGACAGTATCTATTAGGCCAGAGTAAGAGTCCAAGACCTTAACCATTAGGCCAGAGTAAGAGTTAAGACAGTAGCTTTTAGGCCAGAGTAAGAGTTAAGACAGTAGCTATGAGGCCAGAGTAAGAGTTAAGACAGTAGCTATTAGGACAGAGTAAGAGTTAAGACAGTAGCTATGAGGCCAGAGTAAGAGTTAAGACAGTAGCTATGAGGCCAGAGTAAGTGTCCAAGACCTTAACCATTAGGCCAGAGTAAGAGTTAAGACAGTAGCTATGAGGCCAGAGGAAGAGTTAAGACAGTAGCTATGAGGCCAGAGTAAGAGTTAAGACAGTTGCTATTAGGCCAGAGTAAGAGTTAAGACAGTAGCTATGAGGCCAGAGTAAGAGTTAGGACAGTAGCTATGAGGCCAGAGTAAGAGTCCAAGACATTAACCATTAGGCCAGAGTAAGAGTTAAGACAGTAGCTGTGAGGCCAGAGTAAGAGTTAAGACAGTAGCTATGAGGCCAGAGTAAGAGTTAAGACAGTAGCTATGAGGCCAGAGTAAGAGTTAAGACAGTAGCTTTGAGGCCAGAGTAAGAGTTATGACAGTAGCTATGAGGCCAGAGTAAGAGTCCAAGACCTTAACCATTAGGCCAGAGTAAGAGTTAAGACAGTAGCTATGAGGCCAGAGTAAGAGTTAAGACAGTAGCTATGAGGCCAGAGTAAGAGTTATGACAGTAGCTGTGAGGCCAGAGTGAGAGTCCAAGACCTTAACCATTAGGCCAGAGTAAGAGTTAAGACAGTAGCTATGAGGCAAGAGTAAGAGTTAAGACAGTAGCTATGAGGCCAGAGTTAGAGTCCAAGACCTTAACCATTAGGCCAGAGTAAGAGTTAAGACAGTAGCTATTGGGCCAGAGTAAGAGTTAGGACAGTAGCTATTAGGCCAGAGTAAGAGTTAAGACAGTAGCTATGAGGCCAGAGTAAGAGTTAAGACAGTAGCTATTAGGCCAGAGTAAGAGTTAAGACAGTAGCTATGAGGCCAGAGTAAGAGTTAAGACAGTAGCTATGAGGCCAGAGTAAGAGTCCAAGACCTTAAACATTAGGCCAGAGTAAGAGTTAGGACAGTAGCTATGAGGCCAGAGTAAGAGTTAAGACAGTAGCTATTAGGCCAGAGTAAGAGTCCAAGACCTTAACCATTAGACCAGAGTAAGAGTTAAGACAGTAGCTATTAGGCCAGAGTAAGAGTTAAGACAGTAGCTATGATGCCAGAGTAAGAGTTAAGACAGTAGCTATTAGGCCAAAGTAAGAGTTAAGACAGTAGCTATGATGCCAGAGTAAGAGTCAGGACAGTAGCTATGAGGCCAGAGTAAGAGTTAAGACAGTAGCTATGAGGCCAGAGTAAGAGTCCAAGACCTTAACCATTAGGCCAGAGTAATATTTAAGACAGTAGCTATTAGGCCAGAGTAAGAGTTAAGACAGTAGCTATGAGGCCAGAGTAAGAGTTAAGACAGTAGCTATGAGGCCAGAGTAAGAGTCCAAGACCTTAACCATTAGGCCAGAGTATGAGTTAAGACAGTAGCTATGAGGCCAGAGTAAGAGTTAAGACAGTAGCTATGAGGCCAGAGTAAGAGTTAAGACAGTAGCTATTAGGCCAGAGTAAGAGTTAAGACAGTATCTATGAGGCCAGAGTAAGAGTCCAAGACCTTAACCATTAGGCCAGAGTAAGAGTTAAGACAGTAGCTATGAGACCAGAGTAAGAGTTAAGACAGTAGCTATTAGGCCAGAGTAAGAGTACAAGACCTTAACCATTAGGCCAGAGTAAGAGTTAAGACAGTAGCTATGAGGCAAGAGTAAGAGTTAAGACAGTAGCTATGAGGCCAGAGTAAGAGTCCAAGACCTTAACCATTAGGCCAGAGTAACAGTTAAGACAATAGCTATGAGGCCAGAGTAAGAGTTAAGACAGTAGCTATGAGGCCAGAGTAAGAGTTAAGACAGTTGATATGAGGCCAGAGTAAGAGTCCAAGACCTTAACCATTAGGCCAGAGTAAGAGTTAAGACAGTAGCTATGAGGCCAGAGTAAGAGTTAAGACAGTAGCTATGAGGCCAGAGTAAGAGTTAAGACAGTAGCTATGAGGCCATAGTAAGAGTTAAGACAGTAGCTATTAGGCCAGAGTAAGAATTAAGACAGTAGCTATGAGGCCAGAGTAAGAGTCCAAGACCTTAACCAATAGGCCAGAGTAAGAGTTAAGACAGTAGCTCTGAGGCCAGAGTAAGAGTTAAGACAGTAGCTATGAGGCCAGAGTAAGAGTTAAGACCTTAACCATTATGCCAGTGTAAGAGTTAAGACAGTAGCTATGAGGCCAGAGTAAGAGTTAAGACAGTAGCTATGAGGCCAGAGTAAGATTCCAAGACCTTAACCATTAGGCCAGAGTAAGTGTTAAGACAGTAGCTACGAGGCCAGAGTAAGAGTTAAGACAGTAGCTATTAGGCCAGAGTAAGAGTCCAAGACCTTAACCATTAGGACAGAGTAAGAGTTAAGACAGTAGCTATGAGGCCAGAGTACGAGTTAAGACAGTATCTATGAGGCCAGAGTAAGAGTCTAAGACCTTAACCATTAGGCCAGAGTAAGAGTTAAGACAGTAGCTATGAGGCCAGAGTAAGAGTTAATATAGTAGCTAAGAGGCCAAAGTAAGATTCCAAGACCTTAACCATTAGGCCAGAGTAATTAATAAGACAGTAGCTATGAGGCCAGAGTAAGAGTCCAAGACCTTAACCATTAGGCCAGAGTAAGAGTTAAGACAGTAGCTATTAGGCCAGAGTAAGAGTTAAGACAGTAGCTATTAGGCCAGAGTAAGAGTTAAGACAGTAGCTATGAAGCCAGAGTAAGAGTCCAATACCTTAACCATTAGGCCAGAGTAAGAGTTAAGACAGTAGCTATTGGACCAGAGTAAGAGTTAAGACAGTAGCTATTAGGCCAGAGTAAGAGTTAAGACAGTAGCTATGAGGCCGGAGTAAGAGTTAAGACAGTAGCTATTAGGCCAGAGCAAGAGTCCAAGACCTTAACCATTAGGCCAGAGTAAGAGTTAAGACAGTAGCTCTTAGGCCAGAGTAAGAGTCCAAGACCTTAACCATTAGGCCAGAGTAAGAGTTAAGACAGTAGCTATGAGGCCAGAGTAAGAGTTAAGACAGTAGCTATGAGGCCAAAGTAAGAGTTAAGACAGTAGCTATGAGGCCAGAGTAAGAGTCCAATACCTTAACCATTAGGCCAGAGTAAGAGTTAAGACAGTAGCTATTAGGCCAGAGTAAGAATTAAGACAGTAGCTATGAGGCCAGAGTAAGAGTTAAGACAGTAGCTATGAGGCCAGAGTAAGAGTTAAGACAGTAGCTATTAGGCCAGAGTAAGAGTTAAGACAGTGGCTATGAGGCCAGAGTAAGAGTTAAGACAGTAGCTATGAGGCCAGAGTAAGAGTCCAAGACCTTAACCATTAGGCCAGAGTAAGAGTTAAGACAGTAGCTATGAGGCCAGAGTAAGAGTTAAGACAGTAGCTATTAGGCCAGAGTAAGAGTCCAAGACCTTAACCATTAGGCCAGAGTAAGAGTTAAGACAGTAGCTATGAGGCAAGAGTAAGAGTTAAGACAGTAGCTATGAGGCCAGAGTAAGAGTCCAAGACCTTAACCATTAGGCCAGAGTAAGAGTTAAGACAATAGCTATGAGGCCAGAGTAAGAGATAAGACAGTAGCTATGAGGCCAGAGTAAGAGTTAAGACAGTAGCTATGACGCCAGAGTAAGAGTCCAAGACCTTAACCATTAGGCCAGAGTAAGAGTTAAGACAGTAGCTATTAGGCCAGAGTAAGAGTTAAGACAGTAGCTATGAGGCCAGAGTAAGAGTTAAGACAGTAGCTTAGAGGCCAGAGTATGAGTTAAGACAGTAGCTATGAGGCCAGAGTAAGAGTCCAAGACCTTAACCATTAGGCCAGAGTAAGAGTTAAGACAGTAGCTATTAGGCCAGAGTAAGAGTTAAGACAGTAGCTATGAGGCCAGAGTAAGAGTTAAGACAGTAGCTATGAGGCCAGAGTAAGAGTCCAAGACTTTAACCATAAGGCCAGAGTAAGGGTTAAGACAGTAGCTATGAGGCCAGAGTAAGAGTTAAGAAAGTAGCTATGAGGCCAGAGTAAGAGTCCAAAACCTTAACCATTTGGCCAGAGTAAGAGTTAAGACAGTAGCTATGAGGCCAGAGTAAGAGTCCAAGACCTTAACCATTAGGCCAGAGTAAGAGTTAAGACAGTAGCTATTAGGCCAGAGTAAGAGTTAAGACATTAGCTATTAGGCCATAGTAAGAGTTAAAACAGTAGCTATGAGGCCAGAGTAAGAGTTAAGACAGTAGCTATGAGGCCAGAGTAAGAGTCCAAGACCTTAACCATTAGGCCAGAGTAAGAGTTAAGACAGTAGCTATGAGGCCAGAGTAAGAGTTAAGACAGTAGCTGTTAGGCCAGAGTAAGAGTTAAGACAGTAGCTATGAGGCCAGAGTAAGAGTCCAAGACCTTAACCATTAGGCCAGAGTAAGAGTTAAGACAGTAGCTATGAGGCCAGAGTAAGAGTTAAGACAGTAGCTATGAGGCCAGAGTAAGAGTTAAGACAGTAGCTATGAGGCCAGAGTAAGAGTCCAAGACCTTAACCATTAGGCCAGAGTAAGAGTTAAGACAGTAGCTATGAGGCCAGAGTAAGAGTGAAGACAGTAGCTATGAGGCCAGAGTAGGAGTTAAGACAGTAGCTATGAGGCCAAAGTAAGAGTTAAGACAGTAGCTATTAGGCCAGAGTAAGAGTCCAAGACCTTAACCATTAGGCCAGAGTAAGAGTTAAGACAGTAGCTATGAGGCCAGAGTAAGAGTTAAGACCGTAGCTATTAGGCCAGAGTAAGAGTCCAAGACATTAACCATTAGGCCAGAGTAAGAGTTAAGACAGTAGCTATTAGGCCAGAGTAAGAGTTAAGACAGTAGCTATGATGCCAGAGTAAGAGTTAAGACAGTAGCTATTAGGCCAGAGTAAGAGTTAAGACAGTAGCTATGATGCCAGAGTAAGAGTTAAGACAGTAGCTATTAGGCCAGAGTAAGAGTTAAGACAGTAGCTATGAGGCCAGAGTAAGAGTTAAGACAGTAGCTATGAGGCCAGAGTAAGAGTCCAAGACCTTAAACATTAGGCCAGAGTAAAAGTTAGGACAGTAGCTATGAGGCCAGAGTAAGAGTTAAGACAGTAGCTATTAGGCCAGAGTAAGAGTCCAAGACCTTAACCATTAGACCAGAGTAAGAGTTAAGACAGTAGCTATTAGGCCAGAGTAAGAGTTAAGACAGTAGCTATGATGCCAGAGTAAGAGTTAAGACAGTAGCTATTAGGCCAGAGTAAGAGTTAAGACAGTAGCTATGATGCCAGAGTAAGAGTCAGGACAGTAGCTATGAGGCCAGAGTAAGAGTTAAGACAGTAGCTATGAGGCCAGAGTAAGAGTCCAAGACCTTAACCATTAGGCCAGAGTAATATTTAAGACAGTAGCTATTAGGCCAGAGTAAGAGTTAAGACAGTAGCTATGAGGCCAGAGTAAGAGTTAAGACAGTAGCTATGAGGCCAGAGTAAGAGTTAAGACAGTAGCTATGAGGCCAGAGTAAGAGTCCAAGAACTTAACCATTAGGCCAGAGTATGAGTTAAGACAGTAGCTATGAGGCCAGAGTAAGAGTTAAGACAGTAGCTATGAGGCCAGAGTAAGAGTTAAGACAGTAGCTATTAGGCCAGAGTAAGAGTTAAGACAGTGGCTATGAGGCCAGAGTAAGAGTTAAGACAGTAGCTATGAGGCCAGAGTAAGAGTCCAAGACCTTAACCATTATGCCAGAGTAAGAGTTAAGACAGTAGCTATGAGACCAGAGTAAGAGTTAAGACAGTAGCTATTAGGCCAGAGTAAGAGTCCAAGACCTTAACCATTAGGCCAGAGTAAGAGTTAAGACAGTAGCTATGAGGCAAGAGTAAGAGTTAAGACAGTAGCTATGAGGCCAGAGTAAGAGTCCAAGACCTTAACCATTAGGCCAGAGTAACAGTTAAGACAATAGCTATGAGGCCAGAGTAAGAGTTAAGACAGTAGCTATGAGGCCAGAGTAAGAGTTAAGACAGTAGCTATGAGGCCAGAGTAAGAGTTAAGACAGTTGCTATGAGGCCAGAGTAAGAGTCCAAGACCTTAACCATTAGGCCAGAGTAAGAGTTAAGACAGTAGCTATTAGGCCAGAGTAAGAGTTAAGACAGTAGCTATGAGGCCAGAGTAAGAGTTAAGACAGTAGCTATTAGGCCAGAGTAAGAGTCCAAGACATTAACCATTAGGCCGGAGTAAGAGTTAAGACAGTAGCTATTAGGCCAGAGTAAGAGTTAAGACAGTAGCTATGATGCCAGAGTAAGAGTTAAGACAGTAGCTATTAGGCCAGAGTAAGAGTTAAGACAGTAGCTATGATGCCAGAGTAAGAGTTAAGACAGTAGCTATTAGGCCAGAGTAAGAGTTAAGACAGTAGCTATGAGGCCAGAGTAAGAGTTAAGACAGTAGCTATGAGGCCAGAGTAAGAGTCCAAGACCTTAAACATTAGGCCAGAGTAAGAGTTAGGACAGTAGCTATGAGGCCAAAGTAAGAGTTAAGACAGTAGCTATTAGGCCAGAGTAAGAGTCCAAGACCTTAACCATTAGACCAGAGTAAGAGTTAAGACAGTAGCTATTAGGCCAGAGTAAGAGTTAAGACAGTAGCTATGATGCCAGAGTAAGAGTTAAGACAGTAGCTATTAGGCCAGAGTAAGAGTTAAGACAGTAGCTATGATGCCAGAGTAAGCGTCAGGACAGTAGCTATGAGGCCAGAGTAAGAGTTAAGACAGTAGCTATGAGGCCAGAGTAAGAGTCCAAGACCTTAACCATTAGGCCAGAGTAATATTTAAGACAGTAGCTATTAGGCCAGAGTAAGAGTTAAGACAGTAGCTATGAGGCCAGAGTAAGAGTTAAGACACTAGCTATTAGGCCAGAGTAAGAGACCAAGACCTTAACCATTAGGCCAGAGTAAGAGTTAAGACAGTAGCTATGAGGCAAGAGTAAGAGTTAAGACAGTAGCTATGAGGCCAGAGTAAGAGTCCAAGACCTTAACCATTAGGCCAGAGTAAGAGTTAAGACAATAGCTATGAGGCCAGAGTAAGAGTTAAGACAGTAGCTATGAGGCCAGAGTAAGAGTTAAGACAGTAGCTTAGAGGCCAGAGTATGAGTTAAGACAGTAGCTATGAGGCCAGAGTAAGAGTCCAAGACCTTAACCATTAGGCCAGAGTAAGAGTTAAGACAATAGCTATTAGGCCAGAGTAAGAGTTAAGACAGTAGCTATGAGGCCAGAGTAAGAGTTAAGACAGTAGCTATGAGGCCAGAGTAAGAGTCCAAGACCTTAACCATAAGGCCAGAGTAAGAGTTAAGACAGTAGCTATGAGGCCAGAGTAAGAGTTAAGAAAGTAGCTATGAGGCCAGAGTAAGAGTCCAAAACCTTAACCATTAGGCCAGAGTAAGAGTTAAGACAGTAGTTATGAGGCCAGAGTAAGAGTTAAGAGAGTAGCTATGAGGCCAGAGTAAGAGTCCAAGACCTTAACCATTAGGCCAGAGTAAGAGTTAAGACAGTAGCTATTAGGCCAGAGTAAGAGTTAAGACATTAGCTATTAGGCCATAGTAAGAGTTAAAACAGTAGCTATGAGGCCAGAGTAAGAGTTAAGACAGTAGCTATGAGGCCAGAGTAAGAGTCCAAGACCTTAACCATTAGGCCAGAGTAAGAGTTAAGACAGTAGCTATGAGGCCAGAGTAAGAGTTAAGACAGTAGCTATTAGGCCAGAGTAAGAGTTAAGACAGTAGCTATGAGGCCAGAGTAAGAGTCCAAGACCTTAACCATTAGGCCAGAGTAAGAGTTAAGACAGTAGCTATGAGGCCAGAGTAAGAGTTAAGACAGTAGCTATGAGGCCAGAGTAAGAGTCCAAGACCTTAACCATTAGGCCAGAGTAAGAGTTAAGACAGTAGCTATGAGGCCAGAGTAAGAGTGAAGACAGTAGCTATGAGGCCAGAGTAGGAGTTAAGACAGTAGCTATGAGGCCAAAGTAAGAGTTAAGACAGTAGCTATTAGGCCAGAGTAAGAGTCCAAGACCTTAACCATTAGGCCAGAGTAAGAGTTAAGACAGTAGCTATGAGGCCAGAGTAAGAGTTAAGACCGTAGCTATTAGGCCAGAGTAAGAGTCCAAGACCTTAACCATTAGGCCAGAGTAAGAGTTAAGACAGTAGCTATGAGGCCAGAGTAAGAGTTAAGACAGTAGCTATGAGGCCAGAGTAAGAGTTAAGACTGTAGCTATTAGGCCAGAGTAAGAGTCCAAGACCTTAACCATTAGGCCAGAGTAAGAGTTAATACAGTAGCTATGAGGCCAGAGTAAGAGTTAAGACAGTAGCTATGAGGCCAGAGTAAGAGTTAAGACAGTAGCTATTAGGCCAGAGTAAGAGTCCAAGACATTAACCATTAGGCCAGAGTAAGAGTTAAGACAGTAGCTATTAGGCCAGAGTAAGAGTTAAGACAGTAGCTATGATGCCAGAGTAAGAGTTAAGACAGTAGCTATTAGGCCAGAGTAAGAGTTAAGACAGTAGCTATGATGCCAGAGTAAGAGTTAAGACAGTAGCTATTAGGCCAGAGTAAGAGTTAAGACAGTAGCTATGAGGCCAGAGTAAGAGTTAAGACAGTAGCTATGAGGCCAGAGTAAGAGTCCAAGACCTTAAACATTAGGCCAGAGTAAGAGTTAGGACAGTAGCTATGAGGCCAGAGTAAGAGTTAAGACAGTAGCTATTAGGCCAGAGTAAGAGTCCAAGACCTTAACCATTAGACCAGAGTAAGAGTTAAGACAGTAGCTATTAGGCCAGAGTAAGAGTTAAGACAGTAGCTATGATGCCAGAGTAAGAGTTAAGACAGTAGCTATTAGGCCAGAGTAAGAGTTAAGACAGTAGCTATGATGCCAGAGTAAGAGTCAGGACAGTAGCTATGAGGCCAGAGTAAGAGTTAAGACAGTAGCTATGAGGCCAGAGTAAGAGTCCAAGACCTTAACCATTAGGCCAGAGTAATATTTAAGACAGTAGCTATTAGGCCAGAGTAAGAGTTAAGACAGTAGCTATGAGGCCAGAGTAAGAGTTAAGACAGTAGCTATGAGGCCAGAGTAAGAGTCCAAGAACTTAACCATTAGGCCAGAGTATGAGTTAAGACAGTAGCTATGAGGCCAGAGTAAGAGTTAAGACAGTAGCTATGAGGCCAGAGTAAGAGTTAAGACAGTAGCTATTAGGCCAGAGTAAGAGTTAAGACAGTGGCTATGAGGCCAGAGTAAGAGTTAAGACAGTAGCTATGAGGCCAGAGTAAGAGTCTAAGACCTTAACCATTAGGCCAGAGTAAGAGTTAAGACAGTAGCTATGAGACCAGAGTAAGAGTTAAGACAGTAGCTATTAGGCCAGAGTAAGAGTCCAAGACCTTAACCATTAGGCCAGAGTAAGAGTTAAGACAGTAGCTATGAGGCAAGAGTAAGAGTTAAGACAGTAGCTATGAGGCCAGAGTAAGAGTCCAAGACCTTAACCATTAGGCCAGAGTAACAGTTAAGACAATAGCTATGAGGCCAGAGTAAGAGTTAAGACAGTAGCTATGAGGCCAGAGTAAGAGTTAAGACAGTAGCTATGAGGCCAGAGTAAGAGTTAAGACAGTTGCTATGAGGCCAGAGTAAGAGTCCAAGACCTTAACCATTAGGCCAGAGTAAGAGTTAAGACAGTAGCTATTAGGCCAGAGTAAGAGTTAAGACAGTAGCTATGAGGCCAGAGTAAGAGTTAAGACAGTAGCTATTAGGCCAGAGTAAGAGTCCAAGACATTAACCATTAGGCCGGAGTAAGAGTTAAGACAGTAGCTATTAGGCCAGAGTAAGAGTTAAGACAGTAGCTATGATGCCAGAGTAAGAGTTAAGACAGTAGCTATTAGGCCAGAGTAAGAGTTAAGACAGTAGCTATGATGCCAGAGTAAGAGTTAAGACAGTAGCTATGAGGCCAGAGTAAGAGTTAAGACAGTAGCTATGAGGCCAGAGTAAGAGTCCAAGACCTTAAACATTAGGCCGGAGTAAGAGTTAGGACAGTAGCTATGAGGCCAAAGTAAGAGTTAAGACAGTAGCTATTAGGCCAGAGTAAGAGTCCAAGACCTTAACCATTAGACCAGAGTAAGAGTTAAGACAGTAGCTATTAGGCCAGAGTAAGAGTTAAGACAGTAGCTATGATGCCAGAGTAAGAGTTAAGACAGTAGCTATTAGGCCAGAGTAAGAGTTAAGACAGTAGCTATGATGCCAGAGTAAGAGTCAAGACAGTAGCTATGAGGCCAGAGTAAGAGTTAAGACAGTAGCTATGAGGCCAGAGTAAGAGTCCAAGACCTTAACCATTAGGCCAGAGTAATATTTAAGACAGTAGCTATTAGGCCAGAGTAAGAGTTAAGACAGTAGCTATGAGGCCAAAGTAAGAGTTAAGACAGTAGCTATTAGGCCAGAGTAAGAGTCCAAGACCTTAACCATTAGGCCAGAGTAAGAGTTAAGACAGTAGCTATGAGGCAAGAGTAAGAGTTAAGACAGTAGCTATGAGGCCAGAGTAAGAGTCCAAGACCTTAACCATTAGGCCAGAGTAAGAGTTAAGACAATAGCTATGAGGCCAGAGTAAGAGTTAAGACAGTAGCTATGAGGCCAGAGTAAGAGTTAAGACAGTAGCTATGACACCAGAGTAAGAGTCCAAGACCTTAACCATTAGGCCAGAGTAAGAGTTAAGACAGTAGCTATTAGGCCAGAGTAAGAGTTAAGACAGTAGCTATGAGGCCAGAGTAAGAGTTAAGACAGTAGCTTAGAGGCCAGAGTATGAGTTAAGACAGTAGCTATGAGGCCAGAGTAAGAGTCCAAGACCTTAACCATTAGGCCAGAGTAAGAGTTAAGACAGTAGCTATTAGGCCAGAGTAAGAGTTAAGACAGTAGCTATGAGGCCAGAGTAAGAGTTAAGACAGTAGCTATGAGGCCAGAGTAAGAGTCCAAGACCTTAACCATAAGGCCAGAGTAAGAGTTAAGACAGTAGCTATGAGGCCAGAGTAAGAGTTAAGAAAGTAGCTATGAGGCCAGAGTAAGAGTCCAAAACCTTAACCATTAGGCCAGAGTAAGAGTTAAGACAGTAGTTATGAGGCCAGAGTAAGAGTTAATAGAGTAGCTATGAGGCCAGAGTAAGAGTCCAAGACCTTAACCATTAGGCCAGAGTAAGAGTTAAGACAGTAGCTATTAGGCCAGAGTAAGAGTTAAGACATTAGCTATTAGGCCATAGTAAGAGTTAAAACAGTAGCTATGAGGCCAGAGTAAGAGTTAAGACAGTAGCTATGAGGCCAGAGTAAGAGTCCAAGACCTTAACCATTAGGCCAGAGTAAGAGTTAAGACAGTAGCTATGAGGCCAGAGTAAGAGTTAAGACAGTAGCTATTAGGCCAGAGTAAGAGTTAAGACAGTAGCTATGAGGCCAGAGTAAGAGTCCAAGACCTTAACCATTAGGCCAGAGTAAGAGTTAAGACAGTAGCTATGAGGCCAGAGTAAGAGTCCAAGACCTTAACCATTAGGCCAGAGTAAGAGTTAAGACAGTAGCTATGAGGCCAGAGTAAGAGTTAAGACAGTAGCTATGAGGCCAGAGTAAGAGTCCAAGACCTTAACCATTAGGCCAGAGTAAGAGTTAAGACAGTAGCTATGAGGCCAGAGTAAGAGTGAAGACAGTAGCTATGAGGCCAGAGTAGGAGTTAAGACAGTAGCTATGAGGCCAAAGTAAGAGTTAAGACAGTAGCTATTAGGCCAGAGTAAGAGTCCAAGACCTTAACCATTAGGCCAGAGTAAGAGTTAAGACAGTAGCTATGAGGCCAGAGTAAGAGTTAAGACCGTAGCTATTAGGCCAGAGTAAGAGTCCAAGACCTTAACCATTAGGCCAGAGTAAGAGTTAAGACAGTAGCTATGAGGCCAGAGTAAGAGTTAAGACAGTAGCTATGAGGCCAGAGTAAGAGTTAAGACTGTAGCTATTAGGCCAGAGTAAGAGTCCAAGACCTTAACCATTAGGCCAGAGTAAGAGTTAATACAGTAGCTATGAGGCCAGAGTAAGAGTTAAGACAGTAGCTATGAGGCCAGAGTAAGAGTTAAGACAGTAGCTATTAGGCCAGAGTAATAGTCCAAGACATTAACCATTAGGCCAGAGTAAGAGTTAAGACAGTAGCTATTAGGCCAGAGTAAGAGTTAAGACAGTAGCTATGATGCCAGAGTAAGAGTTAAGACAGTAGCTATTAGGCCAGAGTAAGAGTTAAGACAGTAGCTATGATGCCAGAGTAAGAGTTAAGACAGTAGCTATTAGGCCATAGTAAGAGTTAAGACAGTAGCTATGAGGCCAGAGTAAGAGTTAAGACAGTAGCTATGAGGCCAGAGTAAGAGTCCAAGACCTTAAACATTAGGCCAGAGTAAGAGTTAGGACAGTAGCTATGAGGCCAGAGTAAGAGTTAAGACAGTAGCTATTAGGCCAGAGTAAGAGTCCAAGACCTTAACCATTAGACCAGAGTAAGAGTTAAGACAGTAGCTATTAGGCCAGAGTAAGAGTTAAGACAGTAGCTATGATGCCAGAGTAAGAGTTAAGACAGTAGCTATTAGGCCAGAGTAAGAGTTAAGACAGTAGCTATGATGCCAGAGTAAGAGTCAGGACAGTAGCTATGAGGCCAGAGTAAGAGTTAAGACAGTAGCTATGAGGCCAGAGTAAGAGTCCAAGACCTTAACCATTAGGCCAGAGTAATATTTAAGACAGTAGCTATTAGGCCAGAGTAAGAGTTAAGACAGTAGCTATGAGGCCAGAGTAAGAGTTAAGACAGTAGCTATGAGGCCAGAGTAAGAGTCCAAGACCTTAACCATTAGGCCAGAGTATGAGTTAAGACAGTAGCTATGAGGCCAGAGTAAGAGTTAAGACAGTAGCTATGAGGCCAGAGTAAGAGTTAAGACAGTAGCTATTAGGCCAGAGTAAGAGTTAAGACAGTATCTATGAGGCCAGAGTAAGAGTCCAAGACCTTAACCATTAGGCCAGAGTAAGAGTTAAGACAGTAGCTATGAGACCAGAGTAAGAGTTAAGACAGTAGCTATTAGGCCAGAGTAAGAGTCCAAGACCTTAACCATTAGGCCAGAGTAAGAGTTAAGACAGTAGCTATGAGGCAAGAGTAAGAGTTAAGACAGTAGCTATGAGGCCAGAGTAAGAGTCCAAGACCTTAACCATTAGGCCAGAGTAACAGTTAAGACAATAGCTATGAGGCCAGAGTAAGAGTTAAGACAGTAGCTATGAGGCCAGAGTAAGAGTCCAAGACCTTAACCATTAGGCCAGAGTAAGAGTTAAGACAGTAGCTTTTAGGCCAGAGTAAGAGTTAAGACAGTAGCTATGAGGCCAGAGTAAGAGTTAAGACAGTAGCTATTAGGCCAGAGTAAGAGTTAAGACAGTAGCTATGAGGCCAGAGTAAGAGTTAAGACTGTAGCTATTAGGCCAGAGTAAGAGTCCAAGACCTTAACCATTAGGCCAGAGTAAGAGTTAAGACAGTAGCTATGAGGCCAGAGTAAGAGTTAAGACAGTAGCTATGAGGCCAGAGTAAGAGTTAAGACCATAGCTATTAGGCCAGAGTAAGAGTTAAGACAGTAGCTATGAGGCCAGAGTAAGAGTCCAATACCTTAACCATTAGGCCAGAGTAAGAGTTAAGACAGTAGCTATTGGGCCAGAGTAAGAGTTAAGACAGTAGCTATTAGGCCAGAGTAAGAGTTAAGACAGTAGCTATTAGGCCAGAGCAAAAGTCCAAGACCTTAACCATTAGGCCAGAGAAAGAGTTAAGACAGTAGCTATGAGGCCAGAGTAAGAGTTAAGACTGTAGCTATTAGGCCAGAGTAAGAGTCCAAGACCTTAACCATTAGGCCAGAGTAAGAGTTAAGACAGTAGCTATGAGGCCAGAGTAAGAGTTAAGACAGTAGCTATGAGGCCAGAGTAAGAGTTAAGACCATAGCTATTAGGCCAGAGTAAGAGTCCAAGACCTTAACCATTAGGCCAGAGTAAGAGTTAAGACAGTAGCTATGAGGCCAGAGTAAGAGTTAAGACAGTAGCTATTAGGCCAGAATAAGAGTCCAAGACATTAACCATTAGGCCAGAGTAAGAGTTAAGACAGTAGCTATGAGGCCAGAGTAAGAGTTAAGACAGTATCTATTAGGCCAGAGTAAGAGTCCAAGACCTTAACCATTAGGCCAGAGTAAGAGTTAAGACAGTAGCTTTTAGGCCAGAGTAAGAGTTAAGACAGTAGCTATGAGGCCAGAGTAAGAGTTAAGACAGTAGCTATTAGGCCAGAGTAAGAGTTAAGACAGTAGCTATGAGGCCAGAGTAAGAGTTAAGACTGTAGCTATTAGGCCAGAGTAAGAGTCCAAGACCTTAACCATTAGGCCAGAGTAAGAGTTAGGACAGTAGCTATGAGGCCAGAGTAAGAGTTAAGACAGTAGCTATGAGGCCAGAGTAAGAGTTAAGACCATAGCTATTAGGCCAGAGTAAGAGTCCAAGACCTTAACCATTAGGCCAGAGTAAGAGTTAAGACAGTAGCTATGAGGCCAGAGTAAGAGTTAAGACAGTAGCTATGAGGCCAGAGTAAGAGTTAAGACAGTAGCTATTAGGCCAGAGTAAGAGTCCAAGACATTAACCATTAGGCCAGAGTAAGAGTTAAGACAGTAGCTATGAGGCCAGAGTAAGAGTTAAGACAGTATCTATTAGGCCAGAGTAAGAGTCCAAGACCTTAACCATTAGGCCAGAGTAAGAGTTAAGACAGTAGCTTTTAGGCCAGAGTAAGAGTTAAGACAGTAGCTATGAGGCCAGAGTAAGAGTTAAGACAGTAGCTATTAGGACAGAGTAAGAGTTAAGACAGTAGCTATGAGGCCAGAGTAAGAGTTAAGACAGTAGCTATGAGGCCAGAGTAAGTGTCCAAGACCTTAACCATTAGGCCAGAGTAAGAGTTAAGACAGTAGCTATGAGGCCAGAGGAAGAGTTAAGACAGTAGCTATGAGGCCAGAGTAAGAGTTAAGACAGTTGCTATTAGGCCAGAGTAAGAGTTAAGACAGTAGCTATGAGGCCAGAGTAAGAGTTAGGACAGTAGCTATGAGGCCAGAGTAAGAGTCCAAGACCTTAACCATTAGGCCAGAGTAAGAGTTAAGACAGTAGCTGTGAGGCCAGAGTAAGAGTTAAGACAGTAGCTATGAGGCCAGAGTAAGAGTTAAGACAGTAGCTATGAGGCCAGAGTAAGAGTTAAGACAGTAGCTTTGAGGCCAGAGTAAGAGTTATGACAGTAGCTATGAGGCCAGAGTAAGAGTCCAAGACCTTAACCATTAGGCCAGAGTAAGAGTTAAGACAGTAGCTATGAGGCCAGAGTAAGAGTTAAGACAGTAGCTATGAGGCCAGAGTAAGAGTTATGACAGTAGCTGTGAGGCCAGAGTGAGAGTCCAAGACCTTAACCATTAGGCCAGAGTAAGAGTTAAGACAGTAGCTATGAGGCAAGAGTAAGAGTTAAGACAGTAGCTATGAGGCCAGAGTTAGAGTCCAAGACCTTAACCATTAGGCCAGAGTAAGAGTTAAGACAGTAGCTATTGGGCCAGAGTAAGAGTTAGGACAGTAGCTATTAGGCCAGAGTAAGAGTTAAGACAGTAGCTATGAGGCCAGAGTAAGAGTTAAGACAGTAGCTATTAGGCCAGAGTAAGAGTTAAGACAGTAGCTATGAGGCCAGAGTAAGAGTTAAGACAGTAGCTATGAGGCCAGAGTAAGAGTCCAAGACCTTAAACATTAGGCCAGAGTAAGAGTTAGGACAGTAGCTATGAGGCCAGAGTAAGAGTTAAGACAGTAGCTATTAGGCCAGAGTAAGAGTCCAAGACCTTAACCATTAGACCAGAGTAAGAGTTAAGACAGTAGCTATTAGGCCAGAGTAAGAGTTAAGACAGTAGCTATGATGCCAGAGTAAGAGTTAAGACAGTAGCTATTAGGCCAAAGTAAGAGTTAAGACAGTAGCTATGATGCCAGAGTAAGAGTCCGGACAGTAGCTATGAGGCCAGAGTAAGAGTTAAGACAGTAGCTATGAGGCCAGAGTAAGAGTCCAAGACCTTAACCATTAGGCCAGAGTAATATTTAAGACAGTAGCTATTAGGCCAGAGTAAGAGTTAAGACAGTAGCTATGAGGCCAGAGTAAGAGTTAAGACAGTAGCTATGAGGCCAGAGTAAGAGTCCAAGACCTTAACCATTAGGCCAGAGTATGAGTTAAGACAGTAGCTATGAGGCCAGAGTAAGAGTTAAGACAGTAGCTATGAGGCCAGAGTAAGAGTTAAGACAGTAGCTATTAGGCCAGAGTAAGAGTTAAGACAGTATCTATGAGGCCAGAGTAAGAGTCCAAGACCTTAACCATTAGGCCAGAGTAAGAGTTAAGACAGTAGCTATGAGACCAGAGTAAGAGTTAAGACAGTAGCTATTAGGCCAGAGTAAGAGTCCAAGACCTTAACCATTAGGCCAGAGTAAGAGTTAAGACAGTAGCTATGAGGCAAGAGTAAGAGTTAAGACAGTAGCTATGAGGCCAGAGTAAGAGTCCAAGACCTTAACCATTAGGCCAGAGTAACAGTTAAGACAATAGCTATGAGGCCAGAGTAAGAGTTAAGACAGTAGCTATGAGGCCAGAGTAAGAGTTAAGACAGTTGATATGAGGCCAGAGTAAGAGTCCAAGACCTTAACCATTAGGCCAGAGTAAGAGTTAAGACAGTAGCTATGAGGCCAGAGTAAGAGTTAAGACAGTAGCTATGAGGCCAGAGTAAGAGTTAAGACAGTAGCTATGAGGCCATAGTAAGAGTTAAGACAGTAGCTATTAGGCCAGAGTAAGAATTAAGACAGTAGCTATGAGGCCAGAGTAAGAGTCCAAGACCTTAACCAATAGGCCAGAGTAAGAGTTAAGACAGTAGCTCTGAGGCCAGAGTAAGAGTTAAGACAGTAGCTATGAGGCCAGAGTAAGAGTTAAGACCTTAACCATTATGCCAGTGTAAGAGTTAAGACAGTAGCTATGAGGCCAGAGTAAGAGTTAAGACAGTAGCTATGAGGCCAGAGTAAGATTCCAAGACCTTAACCATTAGGCCAGAGTAAGTGTTAAGACAGTAGCTACGAGGCCAGAGTAAGAGTTAAGACAGTAGCTATTAGGCCAGAGTAAGAGTCCAAGACCTTAACCATTAGGACAGAGTAAGAGTTAAGACAGTAGCTATGAGGCCAGAGTACGAGTTAAGACAGTATCTATGAGGCCAGAGTAAGAGTCTAAGACCTTAACCATTAGGCCAGAGTAAGAGTTAAGACAGTAGCTATGAGGCCAGAGTAAGAGTTAATATAGTAGCTAAGAGGCCAAAGTAAGATTCCAAGACCTTAACCATTAGGCCAGAGTAATTAATAAGACAGTAGCTATGAGGCCAGAGTAAGAGTCCAAGACCTTAACCATTAGGCCAGAGTAAGAGTTAAGACAGTAGCTATTAGGCCAGAGTAAGAGTTAAGACAGTAGCTATTAGGCCAGAGTAAGAGTTAAGACAGTAGCTATGAGGCCAGAGTAAGAGTCCAATACCTTAACCATTAGGCCAGAGTAAGAGTTAAGACAGTAGCTATTGGGCCAGAGTAAGAGTTAAGACAGTAGCTATTAGGCCAGAGTAAGAGTTAAGACAGTAGCTATGAGGCCAGAGTAAGAGTTAAGACAGTAGCTATTAGGCCAGAGCAAGAGTCCAAGACCTTAACCATTAGGCCAGAGTAAGAGTTAAGACAGTAGCTCTTAGGCCAGAGTAAGAGTCCAAGACCTTAACCATTAGGCCAGAGTAAGAGTTAAGACAGTAGCTATGAGGCCAGAGTAAGAGTTAAGACAGTAGCTATGAGGCCAAAGTAAGAGTTAAGACAGTAGCTATGAGGCCAGAGTAAGAGTCCAATACCTTAACCATTAGGCCAGAGTAAGAGTTAAGACAGTAGCTATTAGGCCAGAGTAAGAATTAAGACAGTAGCTATGAGGCCAGAGTAAGAGTTAAGACTGTAGCTATGAGGCCAGAGTAAGAGTTAAGACAGTAGCTATTAGGCCAGAGTAAGAGTTAAGACAGTGGCTATGAGGCCAGAGTAAGAGTTAAGACAGTAGCTATGAGGCCAGAGTAAGAGTCCAAGACCTTAACCATTAGGCCAGAGTAAGAGTTAAGACAGTAGCTATGAGGCCAGAGTAAGAGTTAAGACAGTAGCTATTAGGCCAGAGTAAGAGTCCAAGACCTTAACCATTAGGCCAGAGTAAGAGTTAAGACAGTAGCTATGAGGCAAGAGTAAGAGTTAAGACAGTAGCTATGAGGCCAGAGTAAGAGTCCAAGACCTTAACCATTAGGCCAGAGTAAGAGTTAAGACAATAGCTATGAGGCCAGAGTAAGAGATAAGACAGTAGCTATGAGGCCAGAGTAAGAGTTAAGACAGTAGCTATGACGCCAGAGTAAGAGTCCAAGACCTTAACCATTAGGCCAGAGTAAGAGTTAAGACAGTAGCTATTAGGCCAGAGTAAGAGTTAAGACAGTAGCTATGAGGCCAGAGTAAGAGTTAATATAGTAGCTAAGAGGCCAAAGTAAGATTCCAAGACCTTAACCATTAGGCCAGAGTAATTAATAAGACAGTAGCTATGAGGCCAGAGTAAGAGTCCAAGACCTTAACCATTAGGCCAGAGTAAGAGTTAAGACAGTAGCTATTAGGCCAGAGTAAGAGTTAAGACAGTAGCTATTAGGCCAGAGTAAGAGTTAAGACAGTAGCTATGAGGCCAGAGTAAGAGTCCAATACCTTAACCATTAGGCCAGAGTAAGAGTTAAGACAGTAGCTATTGGACCAGAGTAAGAGTTAAGACAGTAGCTATTAGGCCAGAGTAAGAGTTAAGACAGTAGCTATGAGGCCGGAGTAAGAGTTAAGACAGTAGCTATTAGGCCAGAGCAAGAGTCCAAGACCTTAACCATTAGGCCAGAGTAAGAGTTAAGACAGTAGCTCTTAGGCCAGAGTAAGAGTCCAAGACCTTAACCATTAGGCCAGAGTAAGAGTTAAGACAGTAGCTATGAGGCCAGAGTAAGAGTTAAGACAGTAGCTATGAGGCCAAAGTAAGAGTTAAGACAGTAGCTATGAGGCCAGAGTAAGAGTCCAATACCTTAACCATTAGGCCAGAGTAAGAGTTAAGACAGTAGCTATTAGGCCAGAGTAAGAATTAAGACAGTAGCTATGAGGCCAGAGTAAGAGTTAAGACAGTAGCTATGAGGCCAGAGTAAGAGTTAAGACAGTAGCTATTAGGCCAGAGTAAGAGTTAAGACAGTGGCTATGAGGCCAGAGTAAGAGTTAGGACAGTAGCTATAAGGCCAGAGTAAGAGTCCAAGACCTTAACCATTAGGCCAGAGTAAGAGTTAAGACAGTAGCTATGAGGCCAGAGTAAGAGTTAAGACAGTAGCTATTAGGCCAGAGTAAGAGTCCAAGACCTTAACCATTAGGCCAGAGTAAGAGTTAAGACAGTAGCTATGAGGCAAGAGTAAGAGTTAAGACAGTAGCTATGAGGCCAGAGTAAGAGTCCAAGACCTTAACCATTAGGCCAGAGTAAGAGTTAAGACAATAGCTATGAGGCCAGAGTAAGAGATAAGACAGTAGCTATGAGGCCAGAGTAAGAGTTAAGACAGTAGCTATGACGCCAGAGTAAGAGTCCAAGACCTTAACCATTAGGCCAGAGTAAGAGTTAAGACAGTAGCTATTAGGCCAGAGTAAGAGTTAAGACAGTAGCTATGAGGCCAGAGTAAGAGTTAAGACAGTAGCTTAGAGGCCAGAGTATGAGTTAAGACAGTAGCTATGAGGCCAGAGTAAGAGTCCAAGACCTTAACCATTAGGCCAGAGTAAGAGTTAAGACAGTAGCTATTAGGCCAGAGTAAGAGTTAAGACAGTAGCTATGAGGCCAGAGTAAGAGTTAAGACAGTAGCTATGAGGCCAGAGTAAGAGTCCAAGACTTTAACCATAAGGCCAGAGTAAGAGTTAAGACAGTAGCTATGAGGCCAGAGTAAGAGTTAAGAAAGTAGCTATGAGGCCAGAGTAAGAGTCCAAAACCTTAACCATTTGGCCAGAGTAAGAGTTAAGACAGTAGCTATGAGGCCAGAGTAAGAGTCCAAGACCTTAACCATTAGGCCAGAGTAAGAGTTAAGACAGTAGCTATTAGGCCAGAGTAAGAGTTAAGACATTAGCTATTAGGCCATAGTAAGAGTTAAAACAGTAGCTATGAGGCCAGAGTAAGAGTTAAGACAGTAGCTATGAGGCCAGAGTAAGAGTCCAAGACCTTAACCATTAGGCCAGAGTAAGAGTTAAGACAGTAGCTATGAGGCCAGAGTAAGAGTTAAGACAGTAGCTGTTAGGCCAGAGTAAGAGTTAAGACAGTAGCTATGAGGCCAGAGTAAGAGTCCAAGACCTTAACCATTAGGCCAGAGTAAGAGTTAAGACAGTAGCTATGAGGCCAGAGTAAGAGTTAAGACAGTAGCTATGAGGCCAGAGTAAGAGTTAAGACAGTAGCTATGAGGCCAGAGTAAGAGTCCAAGACCTTAACCATTAGGCCAGAGTAAGAGTTAAGACAGTAGCTATGAGGCCAGAGTAAGAGTGAAGACAGTAGCTATGAGGCCAGAGTAGGAGTTAAGACAGTAGCTATGAGGCCAAAGTAAGAGTTAAGACAGTAGCTATTAGGCCAGAGTAAGAGTCCAAGACCTTAACCATTAGGCCAGAGTAAGAGTTAAGACAGTAGCTATGAGGCCAGAGTAAGAGTTAAGACCGTAGCTATTAGGCCAGAGTAAGAGTCCAAGACCTTAACCATTAGGCCAGAGTAAGAGTTAAGACAGTAGCTATGAGGCCAGAGTAAGAGTTAAGACAGTAGCTATGAGGCCAGAGTAAGAGTTAAGACTGTAGCTATTAGGCCAGAGTAAGAGTCCAAGACCTTAACCATTAGGCCAGAGTAAGAGTTAATACAGTAGCTATGAGGCCAGAGTAAGAGTTAAGACAGTAGCTATGAGGCCAGAGTAAGAGTTAAGACAGTAGCTATTAGGCCAGAGTAAGAGTCCAAGACATTAACCATTAGGCCAGAGTAAGAGTTAAGACAGTAGCTATTAGGCCAGAGTAAGAGTTAAGACAGTAGCTATGATGCCAGAGTAAGAGTTAAGACAGTAGCTATTAGGCCAGAGTAAGAGTTAAGACAGTAGCTATGATGCCAGAGTAAGAGTTAAGACAGTAGCTATTAGGCCAGAGTAAGAGTTAAGACAGTAGCTATGAGGCCAGAGTAAGAGTTAAGACAGTAGCTATGAGGCCAGAGTAAGAGTCCAAGACCTTAAACATTAGGCCAGAGTAAGAGTTAGGACAGTAGCTATGAGGCCAGAGTAAGAGTTAAGACAGTAGCTATTAGGCCAGAGTAAGAGTCCAAGACCTTAACCATTAGACCAGAGTAAGAGTTAAGACAGTAGCTATTAGGCCAGAGTAAGAGTTAAGACAGTAGCTATGATGCCAGAGTAAGAGTTAAGACAGTAGCTATTAGGCCAGAGTAAGAGTTAAGACAGTAGCTATGATGCCAGAGTAAGAGTCAGGACAGTAGCTATGAGGCCAGAGTAAGAGTTAAGACAGTAGCTATGAGGCCAGAGTAAGAGTCCAAGACCTTAACCATTAGGCCAGAGTAATATTTAAGACAGTAGCTATTAGGCCAGAGTAAGAGTTAAGACAGTAGCTATGAGGCCAGAGTAAGAGTTAAGACAGTAGCTATGAGGCCAGAGTAAGAGTTAAGACAGTAGCTATGAGGCCAGAGTAAGAGTCCAAGAACTTAACCATTAGGCCAGAGTATGAGTTAAGACAGTAGCTATGAGGCCAGAGTAAGAGTTAAGACAGTAGCTATGAGGCCAGAGTAAGAGTTAAGACAGTAGCTATTAGGCCAGAGTAAGAGTTAAGACAGTGGCTATGAGGCCAGAGTAAGAGTTAAGACAGTAGCTATGAGGCCAGAGTAAGAGTCCAAGACCTTAACCATTATGCCAGAGTAAGAGTTAAGACAGTAGCTATGAGACCAGAGTAAGAGTTAAGACAGTAGCTATTAGGCCAGAGTAAGAGTCCAAGACCTTAACCATTAGGCCAGAGTAAGAGTTAAGACAGTAGCTATGAGGCAAGAGTAAGAGTTAAGACAGTAGCTATGAGGCCAGAGTAAGAGTCCAAGACCTTAACCATTAGGCCAGAGTAACAGTTAAGACAATAGCTATGAGGCCAGAGTAAGAGTTAAGACAGTAGCTATGAGGCCAGAGTAAGAGTTAAGACAGTAGCTATGAGGCCAGAGTAAGAGTTAAGACAGTTGCTATGAGGCCAGAGTAAGAGTCCAAGACCTTAACCATTAGGCCAGAGTAAGAGTTAAGACAGTAGCTATTAGGCCAGAGTAAGAGTTAAGACAGTAGCTATGAGGCCAGAGTAAGAGTTAAGACAGTAGCTATTAGGCCAGAGTAAGAGTCCAAGACATTAACCATTAGGCCGGAGTAAGAGTTAAGACAGTAGCTATTAGGCCAGAGTAAGAGTTAAGACAGTAGCTATGATGCCAGAGTAAGAGTTAAGACAGTAGCTATTAGGCCAGAGTAAGAGTTAAGACAGTAGCTATGATGCCAGAGTAAGAGTTAAGACAGTAGCTATTAGGCCAGAGTAAGAGTTAAGACAGTAGCTATGAGGCCAGAGTAAGAGTTAAGACAGTAGCTATGAGGCCAGAGTAAGAGTCCAAGACCTTAAACATTAGGCCAGAGTAAGAGTTAGGACAGTAGCTATGAGGCCAAAGTAAGAGTTAAGACAGTAGCTATTAGGCCAGAGTAAGAGTCCAAGACCTTAACCATTAGACCAGAGTAAGAGTTAAGACAGTAGCTATTAGGCCAGAGTAAGAGTTAAGACAGTAGCTATGATGCCAGAGTAAGAGTTAAGACAGTAGCTATTAGGCCAGAGTAAGAGTTAAGACAGTAGCTATGATGCCAGAGTAAGCGTCAGGACAGTAGCTATGAGGCCAGAGTAAGAGTTAAGACAGTAGCTATGAGGCCAGAGTAAGAGTCCAAGACCTTAACCATTAGGCCAGAGTAATATTTAAGACAGTAGCTATTAGGCCAGAGTAAGAGTTAAGACAGTAGCTATGAGGCCAGAGTAAGAGTTAAGACACTAGCTATTAGGCCAGAGTAAGAGACCAAGACCTTAACCATTAGGCCAGAGTAAGAGTTAAGACAGTAGCTATGAGGCAAGAGTAAGAGTTAAGACAGTAGCTATGAGGCCAGAGTAAGAGTCCAAGACCTTAACCATTAGGCCAGAGTAAGAGTTAAGACAATAGCTATGAGGCCAGAGTAAGAGTTAAGACAGTAGCTATGAGGCCAGAGTAAGAGTTAAGACAGTAGCTTAGAGGCCAGAGTATGAGTTAAGACAGTAGCTATGAGGCCAGAGTAAGAGTCCAAGACCTTAACCATTAGGCCAGAGTAAGAGTTAAGACAATAGCTATTAGGCCAGAGTAAGAGTTAAGACAGTAGCTATGAGGCCAGAGTAAGAGTTAAGACAGTAGCTATGAGGCCAGAGTAAGAGTCCAAGACCTTAACCATAAGGCCAGAGTAAGAGTTAAGACAGTAGCTATGAGGCCAGAGTAAGAGTTAAGAAAGTAGCTATGAGGCCAGAGTAAGAGTCCAAAACCTTAACCATTAGGCCAGAGTAAGAGTTAAGACAGTAGTTATGAGGCCAGAGTAAGAGTTAAGAGAGTAGCTATGAGGCCAGAGTAAGAGTCCAAGACCTTAACCATTAGGCCAGAGTAAGAGTTAAGACAGTAGCTATTAGGCCAGAGTAAGAGTTAAGACATTAGCTATTAGGCCATAGTAAGAGTTAAAACAGTAGCTATGAGGCCAGAGTAAGAGTTAAGACAGTAGCTATGAGGCCAGAGTAAGAGTCCAAGACCTTAACCATTAGGCCAGAGTAAGAGTTAAGACAGTAGCTATGAGGCCAGAGTAAGAGTTAAGACAGTAGCTATTAGGCCAGAGTAAGAGTTAAGACAGTAGCTATGAGGCCAGAGTAAGAGTCCAAGACCTTAACCATTAGGCCAGAGTAAGAGTTAAGACAGTAGCTATGAGGCCAGAGTAAGAGTTAAGACAGTAGCTATGAGGCCAGAGTAAGAGTCCAAGACCTTAACCATTAGGCCAGAGTAAGAGTTAAGACAGTAGCTATGAGGCCAGAGTAAGAGTGAAGACAGTAGCTATGAGGCCAGAGTAGGAGTTAAGACAGTAGCTATGAGGCCAAAGTAAGAGTTAAGACAGTAGCTATTAGGCCAGAGTAAGAGTCCAAGACCTTAACCATTAGGCC
The DNA here is from genome assembly GCF_964204655.1 of Triturus cristatus. Taxonomy (NCBI): domain Eukaryota; kingdom Metazoa; phylum Chordata; class Amphibia; order Caudata; family Salamandridae; genus Triturus; species Triturus cristatus. The sequence goes on along the minus strand of NC_140591.1, from coordinate 900,396,264 downwards.
AGAGTAAGAGTTAAGACAGTAGCTATGAGGCCAGAGTAAGAGTTAAGACCGTAGCTATTAGGCCAGAGTAAGAGTCCAAGACCTTAACCATTAGGCCAGAGTAAGAGTTAAGACAGTAGCTATGAGGCCAGAGTAAGAGTTAAGACAGTAGCTATGAGGCCAGAGTAAGAGTTAAGACTGTAGCTATTAGGCCAGAGTAAGAGTCCAAGACCTTAACCATTAGGCCAGAGTAAGAGTTAATACAGTAGCTATGAGGCCAGAGTAAGAGTTAAGACAGTAGCTATGAGGCCAGAGTAAGAGTTAAGACAGTAGCTATTAGGCCAGAGTAAGAGTCCAAGACATTAACCATTAGGCCAGAGTAAGAGTTAAGACAGTAGCTATTAGGCCAGAGTAAGAGTTAAGACAGTAGCTATGATGCCAGAGTAAGAGTTAAGACAGTAGCTATTAGGCCAGAGTAAGAGTTAAGACAGTAGCTATGATGCCAGAGTAAGAGTTAAGACAGTAGCTATTAGGCCAGAGTAAGAGTTAAGACAGTAGCTATGAGGCCAGAGTAAGAGTTAAGACAGTAGCTATGAGGCCAGAGTAAGAGTCCAAGACCTTAAACATTAGGCCAGAGTAAGAGTTAGGACAGTAGCTATGAGGCCAGAGTAAGAGTTAAGACAGTAGCTATTAGGCCAGAGTAAGAGTCCAAGACCTTAACCATTAGACCAGAGTAAGAGTTAAGACAGTAGCTATTAGGCCAGAGTAAGAGTTAAGACAGTAGCTATGATGCCAGAGTAAGAGTTAAGACAGTAGCTATTAGGCCAGAGTAAGAGTTAAGACAGTAGCTATGATGCCAGAGTAAGAGTCAGGACAGTAGCTATGAGGCCAGAGTAAGAGTTAAGACAGTAGCTATGAGGCCAGAGTAAGAGTCCAAGACCTTAACCATTAGGCCAGAGTAATATTTAAGACAGTAGCTATTAGGCCAGAGTAAGAGTTAAGACAGTAGCTATGAGGCCAGAGTAAGAGTTAAGACAGTAGCTATGAGGCCAGAGTAAGAGTCCAAGAACTTAACCATTAGGCCAGAGTATGAGTTAAGACAGTAGCTATGAGGCCAGAGTAAGAGTTAAGACAGTAGCTATGAGGCCAGAGTAAGAGTTAAGACAGTAGCTATTAGGCCAGAGTAAGAGTTAAGACAGTGGCTATGAGGCCAGAGTAAGAGTTAAGACAGTAGCTATGAGGCCAGAGTAAGAGTCTAAGACCTTAACCATTAGGCCAGAGTAAGAGTTAAGACAGTAGCTATGAGACCAGAGTAAGAGTTAAGACAGTAGCTATTAGGCCAGAGTAAGAGTCCAAGACCTTAACCATTAGGCCAGAGTAAGAGTTAAGACAGTAGCTATGAGGCAAGAGTAAGAGTTAAGACAGTAGCTATGAGGCCAGAGTAAGAGTCCAAGACCTTAACCATTAGGCCAGAGTAACAGTTAAGACAATAGCTCTGAGGCCAGAGTAAGAGTTAAGACAGTAGCTATGAGGCCAGAGTAAGAGTTAAGACAGTAGCTATGAGGCCAGAGTAAGAGTTAAGACAGTTGCTATGAGGCCAGAGTAAGAGTCCAAGACCTTAACCATTAGGCCAGAGTAAGAGTTAAGACAGTAGCTATTAGGCCAGAGTAAGAGTTAAGACAGTAGCTATGAGGCCAGAGTAAGAGTTAAGACAGTAGCTATTAGGCCAGAGTAAGAGTCCAAGACATTAACCATTAGGCCGGAGTAAGAGTTAAGACAGTAGCTATTAGGCCAGAGTAAGAGTTAAGACAGTAGCTATGATGCCAGAGTAAGAGTTAAGACAGTAGCTATTAGGCCAGAGTAAGAGTTAAGACAGTAGCTATGATGCCAGAGTAAGAGTTAAGACAGTAGCTATGAGGCCAGAGTAAGAGTTAAGACAGTAGCTATGAGGCCAGAGTAAGAGTCCAAGACCTTAAACATTAGGCCGGAGTAAGAGTTAGGACAGTAGCTATGAGGCCAAAGTAAGAGTTAAGACAGTAGCTATTAGGCCAGAGTAAGAGTCCAAGACCTTAACCATTAGACCAGAGTAAGAGTTAAGACAGTAGCTATTAGGCCAGAGTAAGAGTTAAGACAGTAGCTATGATGCCAGAGTAAGAGTTAAGACAGTAGCTATTAGGCCAGAGTAAGAGTTAAGACAGTAGCTATGATGCCAGAGTAAGAGTCAAGACAGTAGCTATGAGGCCAGAGTAAGAGTTAAGACAGTAGCTATGAGGCCAGAGTAAGAGTCCAAGACCTTAACCATTAGGCCAGAGTAATATTTAAGACAGTAGCTATTAGGCCAGAGTAAGAGTTAAGACAGTAGCTATGAGGCCAAAGTAAGAGTTAAGACAGTAGCTATTAGGCCAGAGTAAGAGTCCAAGACCTTAACCATTAGGCCAGAGTAAGAGTTAAGACAGTAGCTATGAGGCAAGAGTAAGAGTTAAGACAGTAGCTATGAGGCCAGAGTAAGAGTCCAAGACCTTAACCATTAGGCCAGAGTAAGAGTTAAGACAATAGCTATGAGGCCAGAGTAAGAGTTAAGACAGTAGCTATGAGGCCAGAGTAAGAGTTAAGACAGTAGCTATGACACCAGAGTAAGAGTCCAAGACCTTAACCATTAGGCCAGAGTAAGAGTTAAGACAGTAGCTATTAGGCCAGAGTAAGAGTTAAGACAGTAGCTATGAGGCCAGAGTAAGAGTTAAGACAGTAGCTTAGAGGCCAGAGTATGAGTTAAGACAGTAGCTATGAGGCCAGAGTAAGAGTCCAAGACCTTAACCATTAGGCCAGAGTAAGAGTTAAGACAGTAGCTATTAGGCCAGAGTAAGAGTTAAGACAGTAGCTATGAGGCCAGAGTAAGAGTTAAGACAGTAGCTATGAGGCCAGAGTAAGAGTCCAAGACCTTAACCATAAGGCCAGAGTAAGAGTTAAGACAGTAGCTATGAGGCCAGAGTAAGAGTTAAGAAAGTAGCTATGAGGCCAGAGTAAGAGTCCAAAACCTTAACCATTAGGCCAGAGTAAGAGTTAAGACAGTAGTTATGAGGCCAGAGTAAGAGTTAATAGAGTAGCTATGAGGCCAGAGTAAGAGTCCAAGACCTTAACCATTAGGCCAGAGTAAGAGTTAAGACAGTAGCTATTAGGCCAGAGTAAGAGTTAAGACATTAGCTATTAGGCCATAGTAAGAGTTAAAACAGTAGCTATGAGGCCAGAGTAAGAGTTAAGACAGTAGCTATGAGGCCAGAGTAAGAGTCCAAGACCTTAACCATTAGGCCAGAGTAAGAGTTAAGACAGTAGCTATGAGGCCAGAGTAAGAGTTAAGACAGTAGCTATTAGGCCAGAGTAAGAGTTAAGACAGTAGCTATGAGGCCAGAGTAAGAGTCCAAGACCTTAACCATTAGGCCAGAGTAAGAGTTAAGACAGTAGCTATGAGGCCAGAGTAAGAGTCCAAGACCTTAACCATTAGGCCAGAGTAAGAGTTAAGACAGTAGCTATGAGGCCAGAGTAAGAGTTAAGACAGTAGCTATGAGGCCAGAGTAAGAGTCCAAGACCTTAACCATTAGGCCAGAGTAAGAGTTAAGACAGTAGCTATGAGGCCAGAGTAAGAGTGAAGACAGTAGCTATGAGGCCAGAGTAGGAGTTAAGACAGTAGCTATGAGGCCAAAGTAAGAGTTAAGACAGTAGCTATTAGGCCAGAGTAAGAGTCCAAGACCTTAACCATTAGGCCAGAGTAAGAGTTAAGACAGTAGCTATGAGGCCAGAGTAAGAGTTAAGACCGTAGCTATTAGGCCAGAGTAAGAGTCCAAGACCTTAACCATTAGGCCAGAGTAAGAGTTAAGACAGTAGCTATGAGGCCAGAGTAAGAGTTAAGACAGTAGCTATGAGGCCAGAGTAAGAGTTAAGACTGTAGCTATTAGGCCAGAGTAAGAGTCCAAGACCTTAACCATTAGGCCAGAGTAAGAGTTAATACAGTAGCTATGAGGCCAGAGTAAGAGTTAAGACAGTAGCTATGAGGCCAGAGTAAGAGTTAAGACAGTAGCTATTAGGCCAGAGTAATAGTCCAAGACATTAACCATTAGGCCAGAGTAAGAGTTAAGACAGTAGCTATTAGGCCAGAGTAAGAGTTAAGACAGTAGCTATGATGCCAGAGTAAGAGTTAAGACAGTAGCTATTAGGCCAGAGTAAGAGTTAAGACAGTAGCTATGATGCCAGAGTAAGAGTTAAGACAGTAGCTATTAGGCCATAGTAAGAGTTAAGACAGTAGCTATGAGGCCAGAGTAAGAGTTAAGACAGTAGCTATGAGGCCAGAGTAAGAGTCCAAGACCTTAAACATTAGGCCAGAGTAAGAGTTAGGACAGTAGCTATGAGGCCAGAGTAAGAGTTAAGACAGTAGCTATTAGGCCAGAGTAAGAGTCCAAGACCTTAACCATTAGACCAGAGTAAGAGTTAAGACAGTAGCTATTAGGCCAGAGTAAGAGTTAAGACAGTAGCTATGATGCCAGAGTAAGAGTTAAGACAGTAGCTATTAGGCCAGAGTAAGAGTTAAGACAGTAGCTATGATGCCAGAGTAAGAGTCAGGACAGTAGCTATGAGGCCAGAGTAAGAGTTAAGACAGTAGCTATGAGGCCAGAGTAAGAGTCCAAGACCTTAACCATTAGGCCAGAGTAATATTTAAGACAGTAGCTATTAGGCCAGAGTAAGAGTTAAGACAGTAGCTATGAGGCCAGAGTAAGAGTTAAGACAGTAGCTATGAGGCCAGAGTAAGAGTCCAAGACCTTAACCATTAGGCCAGAGTATGAGTTAAGACAGTAGCTATGAGGCCAGAGTAAGAGTTAAGACAGTAGCTATGAGGCCAGAGTAAGAGTTAAGACAGTAGCTATTAGGCCAGAGTAAGAGTTAAGACAGTATCTATGAGGCCAGAGTAAGAGTCCAAGACCTTAACCATTAGGCCAGAGTAAGAGTTAAGACAGTAGCTATGAGACCAGAGTAAGAGTTAAGACAGTAGCTATTAGGCCAGAGTAAGAGTCCAAGACCTTAACCATTAGGCCAGAGTAAGAGTTAAGACAGTAGCTATGAGGCAAGAGTAAGAGTTAAGACAGTAGCTATGAGGCCAGAGTAAGAGTCCAAGACCTTAACCATTAGGCCAGAGTAACAGTTAAGACAATAGCTATGAGGCCAGAGTAAGAGTTAAGACAATAGCTATGAGGCCAGAGTAAGAGTCCAAGACCTTAACCATTAGGCCAGAGTAAGAGTTAAGACAGTAGCTTTTAGGCCAGAGTAAGAGTTAAGACAGTAGCTATGAGGCCAGAGTAAGAGTTAAGACAGTAGCTATTAGGCCAGAGTAAGAGTTAAGACAGTAGCTATGAGGCCAGAGTAAGAGTTAAGACTGTAGCTATTAGGCCAGAGTAAGAGTCCAAGACCTTAACCATTAGGCCAGAGTAAGAGTTAAGACAGTAGCTATGAGGCCAGAGTAAGAGTTAAGACAGTAGCTATGAGGCCAGAGTAAGAGTTAAGACCATAGCTATTAGGCCAGAGTAAGAGTTAAGACAGTAGCTATGAGGCCAGAGTAAGAGTCCAATACCTTAACCATTAGGCCAGAGTAAGAGTTAAGACAGTAGCTATTGGGCCAGAGTAAGAGTTAAGACAGTAGCTATTAGGCCAGAGTAAGAGTTAAGACAGTAGCTATTAGGCCAGAGCAAAAGTCCAAGACCTTAACCATTAGGCCAGAGAAAGAGTTAAGACAGTAGCTATGAGGCCAGAGTAAGAGTTAAGACTGTAGCTATTAGGCCAGAGTAAGAGTCCAAGACCTTAACCATTAGGCCAGAGTAAGAGTTAAGACAGTAGCTATGAGGCCAGAGTAAGAGTTAAGACAGTAGCTATGAGGCCAGAGTAAGAGTTAAGACCATAGCTATTAGGCCAGAGTAAGAGTCCAAGACCTTAACCATTAGGCCAGAGTAAGAGTTAAGACAGTAGCTATGAGGCCAGAGTAAGAGTTAAGACAGTAGCTATGAGGCCAGAGTAAGAGTTAAGACAGTAGCTATTAGGCCAGAGTAAGAGTCCAAGACATTAACCATTAGGCCAGAGTAAGAGTTAAGACAGTAGCTATGAGGCCAGAGTAAGAGTTAAGACAGTATCTATTAGGCCAGAGTAAGAGTCCAAGACCTTAACCATTAGGCCAGAGTAAGAGTTAAGACAGTAGCTTTTAGGCCAGAGTAAGAGTTAAGACAGTAGCTATGAGGCCAGAGTAAGAGTTAAGACAGTAGCTATTAGGCCAGAGTAAGAGTTAAGACAGTAGCTATGAGGCCAGAGTAAGAGTTAAGACTGTAGCTATTAGGCCAGAGTAAGAGTCCAAGACCTTAACCATTAGGCCAGAGTAAGAGTTAAGACAGTAGCTATGAGGCCAGAGTAAGAGTTAAGACAGTAGCTATGAGGCCAGAGTAAGAGTTAAGACCATAGCTATTAGGCCAGAGTAAGAGTCCAAGACCTTAACCATTAGGCCAGAGTAAGAGTTAAGACAGTAGCTATGAGGCCAGAGTAAGAGTTAAGACAGTAGCTATTAGGCCAGCGTAAGAGTCCAAGACATTAACCATTAGGCCAGAGTAAGAGTTAAGACAGTAGCTATGAGGCCAGAGTAAGAGTTAAGACAGTATCTATTAGGCCAGAGTAAGAGTCCAAGACCTTAACCATTAGGCCAGAGTAAGAGTTAAGACAGTAGCTTTTAGGCCAGAGTAAGAGTTAAGACAGTAGCTATGAGGCCAGAGTAAGAGTTAAGACAGTAGCTATTAGGACAGAGTAAGAGTTAAGACAGTAGCTATGAGGCCAGAGTAAGAGTTAAGACAGTAGCTATGAGGCCAGAGTAAGTGTCCAAGACCTTAACCATTAGGCCAGAGTAAGAGTTAAGACAGTAGCTATGAGGCCAGAGGAAGAGTTAAGACAGTAGCTATGAGGCCAGAGTAAGAGTTAAGACAGTTGCTATTAGGCCAGAGTAAGAGTTAAGACAGTAGCTATGAGGCCAGAGTAAGAGTTAGGACAGTAGCTATGAGGCCAGAGTAAGAGTCCAAGACCTTAACCATTAGGCCAGAGTAAGAGTTAAGACAGTAGCTGTGAGGCCAGAGTAAGAGTTAAGACAGTAGCTATGAGGCCAGAGTAAGAGTTAAGACAGTAGCTATGAGGCCAGAGTAAGAGTTAAGACAGTAGCTTTGAGGCCAGAGTAAGAGTTATGACAGTAGCTATGAGGCCAGAGTAAGAGTCCAAGACCTTAACCATTAGGCCAGAGTAAGAGTTAAGACAGTAGCTATGAGGCCAGAGTAAGAGTTAAGACAGTAGCTATGAGGCCAGAGTAAGAGTTATGACAGTAGCTGTGAGGCCAGAGTGAGAGTCCAAGACCTTAACCATTAGGCCAGAGTAAGAGTTAAGACAGTAGCTATGAGGCAAGAGTAAGAGTTAAGACAGTAGCTATGAGGCCAGAGTTAGAGTCCAAGACCTTAACCATTAGGCCAGAGTAAGAGTTAAGACAGTAGCTATTGGGCCAGAGTAAGAGTTAGGACAGTAGCTATTAGGCCAGAGTAAGAGTTAAGACAGTAGCTATGAGGCCAGAGTAAGAGTTAAGACAGTAGCTATTAGGCCAGAGTAAGAGTTAAGACAGTAGCTATGAGGCCAGAGTAAGAGTTAAGACAGTAGCTATGAGGCCAGAGTAAGAGTCCAAGACCTTAAACATTAGGCCAGAGTAAGAGTTAGGACAGTAGCTATGAGGCCAGAGTAAGAGTTAAGACAGTAGCTATTAGGCCAGAGTAAGAGTCCAAGACCTTAACCATTAGACCAGAGTAAGAGTTAAGACAGTAGCTATTAGGCCAGAGTAAGAGTTAAGACAGTAGCTATGATGCCAGAGTAAGAGTTAAGACAGTAGCTATTAGGCCAAAGTAAGAGTTAAGACAGTAGCTATGATGCCAGAGTAAGAGTCCGGACAGTAGCTATGAGGCCAGAGTAAGAGTTAAGACAGTAGCTATGAGGCCAGAGTAAGAGTCCAAGACCTTAACCATTAGGCCAGAGTAATATTTAAGACAGTAGCTATTAGGCCAGAGTAAGAGTTAAGACAGTAGCTATGAGGCCAGAGTAAGAGTTAAGACAGTAGCTATGAGGCCAGAGTAAGAGTCCAAGACCTTAACCATTAGGCCAGAGTATGAGTTAAGACAGTAGCTATGAGGCCAGAGTAAGAGTTAAGACAGTAGCTATGAGGCCAGAGTAAGAGTTAAGACAGTAGCTATTAGGCCAGAGTAAGAGTTAAGACAGTATCTATGAGGCCAGAGTAAGAGTCCAAGACCTTAACCATTAGGCCAGAGTAAGAGTTAAGACAGTAGCTATGAGACCAGAGTAAGAGTTAAGACAGTAGCTATTAGGCCAGAGTAAGAGTCCAAGACCTTAACCATTAGGCCAGAGTAAGAGTTAAGACAGTAGCTATGAGGCAAGAGTAAGAGTTAAGACAGTAGCTATGAGGCCAGAGTAAGAGTCCAAGACCTTAACCATTAGGCCAGAGTAACAGTTAAGACAATAGCTATGAGGCCAGAGTAAGAGTTAAGACAGTAGCTATGAGGCCAGAGTAAGAGTTAAGACAGTTGATATGAGGCCAGAGTAAGAGTCCAAGACCTTAACCATTAGGCCAGAGTAAGAGTTAAGACAGTAGCTATGAGGCCAGAGTAAGAGTTAAGACAGTAGCTATGAGGCCAGAGTAAGAGTTAAGACAGTAGCTATGAGGCCATAGTAAGAGTTAAGACAGTAGCTATTAGGCCAGAGTAAGAATTAAGACAGTAGCTATGAGGCCAGAGTAAGAGTCCAAGACCTTAACCAATAGGCCAGAGTAAGAGTTAAGACAGTAGCTCTGAGGCCAGAGTAAGAGTTAAGACAGTAGCTATGAGGCCAGAGTAAGAGTTAAGACCTTAACCATTATGCCAGTGTAAGAGTTAAGACAGTAGCTATGAGGCCAGAGTAAGAGTTAAGACAGTAGCTATGAGGCCAGAGTAAGATTCCAAGACCTTAACCATTAGGCCAGAGTAAGTGTTAAGACAGTAGCTACGAGGCCAGAGTAAGAGTTAAGACAGTAGCTATTAGGCCAGAGTAAGAGTCCAAGACCTTAACCATTAGGACAGAGTAAGAGTTAAGACAGTAGCTATGAGGCCAGAGTACGAGTTAAGACAGTATCTATGAGGCCAGAGTAAGAGTCTAAGACCTTAACCATTAGGCCAGAGTAAGAGTTAAGACAGTAGCTATGAGGCCAGAGTAAGAGTTAATATAGTAGCTAAGAGGCCAAAGTAAGATTCCAAGACCTTAACCATTAGGCCAGAGTAATTAATAAGACAGTAGCTATGAGGCCAGAGTAAGAGTCCAAGACCTTAACCATTAGGCCAGAGTAAGAGTTAAGACAGTAGCTATTAGGCCAGAGTAAGAGTTAAGACAGTAGCTATTAGGCCAGAGTAAGAGTTAAGACAGTAGCTATGAGGCCAGAGTAAGAGTCCAATACCTTAACCATTAGGCCAGAGTAAGAGTTAAGACAGTAGCTATTGGGCCAGAGTAAGAGTTAAGACAGTAGCTATTAGGCCAGAGTAAGAGTTAAGACAGTAGCTATGAGGCCAGAGTCAGAGTTAAGACAGTAGCTATTAGGCCAGAGCAAGAGTCCAAGACCTTAACCATTAGGCCAGAGTAAGAGTTAAGACAGTAGCTCTTAGGCCAGAGTAAGAGTCCAAGACCTTAACCATTAGGCCAGAGTAAGAGTTAAGACAGTAGCTATGAGGCCAGAGTAAGAGTTAAGACAGTAGCTATGAGGCCAAAGTAAGAGTTAAGACAGTAGCTATGAGGCCAGAGTAAGAGTCCAAGACCTTAACCATTAGGCCAGAGTAAGAGTTAAGACAGTAGCTTTTAGGCCAGAGTAAGAGTTAAGACAGTAGCTATGAGGCCAGAGTAAGAGTTAAGACAGTAGCTATTAGGACAGAGTAAGAGTTAAGACAGTAGCTATGAGGCCAGAGTAAGAGTTAAGACAGTAGCTATGAGGCCAGAGTAAGTGTCCAAGACCTTAACCATTAGGCCAGAGTAAGAGTTAAGACAGTAGCTATGAGGCCAGAGGAAGAGTTAAGACAGTAGCTATGAGGCCAGAGTAAGAGTTAAGACAGTTGCTATTAGGCCAGAGTAAGAGTTAAGACAGTAGCTATGAGGCCAGAGTAAGAGTTAGGACAGTAGCTATGAGGCCAGAGTAAGAGTCCAAGACCTTAACCATTAGGCCAGAGTAAGAGTTAAGACAGTAGCTGTGAGGCCAGAGTAAGAGTTAAGACAGTAGCTATGAGGCCAGAGTAAGAGTTAAGACAGTAGCTATGAGGCCAGAGTAAGAGTTAAGACAGTAGCTTTGAGGCCAGAGTAAGAGTTATGACAGTAGCTATGAGGCCAGAGTAAGAGTCCAAGACCTTAACCATTAGGCCAGAGTAAGAGTTAAGACAGTAGCTATGAGGCCAGAGTAAGAGTTAAGACAGTAGCTATGAGGCCAGAGTAAGAGTTATGACAGTAGCTGTGAGGCCAGAGTGAGAGTCCAAGACCTTAACCATTAGGCCAGAGTAAGAGTTAAGACAGTAGCTATGAGGCAAGAGTAAGAGTTAAGACAGTAGCTATGAGGCCAGAGTTAGAGTCCAAGACCTTAACCATTAGGCCAGAGTAAGAGTTAAGACAGTAGCTATTGGGCCAGAGTAAGAGTTAGGACAGTAGCTATTAGGCCAGAGTAAGAGTTAAGACAGTAGCTATGAGGCCAGAGTAAGAGTTAAGACAGTAGCTATTAGGCCAGAGTAAGAGTTAAGACAGTAGCTATGAGGCCAGAGTAAGAGTTAAGACAGTAGCTATGAGGCCAGAGTAAGAGTCCAAGACCTTAAACATTAGGCCAGAGTAAGAGTTAGGACAGTAGCTATGAGGCCAGAGTAAGAGTTAAGACAGTAGCTATTAGGCCAGAGTAAGAGTCCAAGACCTTAACCATTAGACCAGAGTAAGAGTTAAGACAGTAGCTATTAGGCCAGAGTAAGAGTTAAGACAGTAGCTATGATGCCAGAGTAAGAGTTAAGACAGTAGCTATTAGGCCAAAGTAAGAGTTAAGACAGTAGCTATGATGCCAGAGTAAGAGTCCGGACAGTAGCTATGAGGCCAGAGTAAGAGTTAAGACAGTAGCTATGAGGCCAGAGTAAGAGTCCAAGACCTTAACCATTAGGCCAGAGTAATATTTAAGACAGTAGCTATTAGGCCAGAGTAAGAGTTAAGACAGTAGCTATGAGGCCAGAGTAAGAGTTAAGACAGTAGCTATGAGGCCAGAGTAAGAGTCCAAGACCTTAACCATTAGGCCAGAGTATGAGTTAAGACAGTAGCTATGAGGCCAGAGTAAGAGTTAAGACAGTAGCTATGAGGCCAGAGTAAGAGTTAAGACAGTAGCTATTAGGCCAGAATAAGAGTTAAGACAGTATCTATGAGGCCAGAGTAAGAGTCCAAGACCTTAACCATTAGGCCAGAGTAAGAGTTAAGACAGTAGCTATGAGACCAGAGTAAGAGTTAAGACAGTAGCTATTAGGCCAGAGTAAGAGTCCAAGACCTTAACCATTAGGCCAGAGTAAGAGTTAAGACAGTAGCTATGAGGCAAGAGTAAGAGTTAAGACAGTAGCTATGAGGCCAGAGTAAGAGTCCAAGACCTTAACCATTAGGCCAGAGTAACAGTTAAGACAATAGCTATGAGGCCAGAGTAAGAGTTAAGACAGTAGCTATGAGGCCAGAGTAAGAGTTAAGACAGTTGATATGAGGCCAGAGTAAGAGTCCAAGACCTTAACCATTAGGCCAGAGTAAGAGTTAAGACAGTAGCTATGAGGCCAGAGTAAGAGTTAAGACAGTAGCTATGAGGCCAGAGTAAGAGTTAAGACAGTAGCTATGAGGCCATAGTAAGAGTTAAGACAGTAGCTATTAGGCCAGAGTAAGAATTAAGACAGTAGCTATGAGGCCAGAGTAAGAGTCCAAGACCTTAACCAATAGGCCAGAGTAAGAGTTAAGACAGTAGCTCTGAGGCCAGAGTAAGAGTTAAGACAGTAGCTATGAGGCCAGAGTAAGAGTTAAGACCTTAACCATTATGCCAGTGTAAGAGTTAAGACAGTAGCTATGAGGCCAGAGTAAGAGTTAAGACAGTAGCTATGAGGCCAGAGTAAGATTCCAAGACCTTAACCATTAGGCCAGAGTAAGTGTTAAGACAGTAGCTACGAGGCCAGAGTAAGAGTTAAGACAGTAGCTATTAGGCCAGAGTAAGAGTCCAAGACCTTAACCATTAGGACAGAGTAAGAGTTAAGACAGTAGCTATGAGGCCAGAGTACGAGTTAAGACAGTATCTATGAGGCCAGAGTAAGAGTCTAAGACCTTAACCATTAGGCCAGAGTAAGAGTTAAGACAGTAGCTATGAGGCCAGAGTAAGAGTTAATATAGTAGCTAAGAGGCCAAAGTAAGATTCCAAGACCTTAACCATTAGGCCAGAGTAATTAATAAGACAGTAGCTATGAGGCCAGAGTAAGAGTCCAAGACCTTAACCATTAGGCCAGAGTAAGAGTTAAGACAGTAGCTATTAGGCCAGAGTAAGAGTTAAGACAGTAGCTATTAGGCCAGAGTAAGAGTTAAGACAGTAGCTATGAGGCCAGAGTAAGAGTCCAATACCTTAACCATTAGGCCAGAGTAAGAGTTAAGACAGTAGCTATTGGGCCAGAGTAAGAGTTAAGACAGTAGCTATTAGGCCAGAGTAAGAGTTAAGACAGTAGCTATGAGGCCAGAGTCAGAGTTAAGACAGTAGCTATTAGGCCAGAGCAAGAGTCCAAGACCTTAACCATTAGGCCAGAGTAAGAGTTAAGACAGTAGCTCTTAGGCCAGAGTAAGAGTCCAAGACCTTAACCATTAGGCCAGAGTAAGAGTTAAGACAGTAGCTATGAGGCCAGAGTAAGAGTTAAGACAGTAGCTATGAGGCCAAAGTAAGAGTTAAGACAGTAGCTATGAGGCCAGAGTAAGAGTCCAATACCTTAACCATTAGGCCAGAGTAAGAGTTAAGACAGTAGCTATTAGGCCAGAGTAAGAATTAAGACAGTAGCTATGAGGCCAGAGTAAGAGTTAAGACAGTAGCTATGAGGCCAGAGTAAGAGTTAAGACAGTAGCTATTAGGCCAGAGTAAGAGTTAAGACAGTGGCTATGAGGCCAGAGTAAGAGTTAAGACAGTAGCTATGAGGCCAGAGTAAGAGTCCAAGACCTTAACCATTAGGCCAGAGTAAGAGTTAAGACAGTAGCTATGAGGCCAGAGTAAGAGTTAAGACAGTAGCTATTAGGCCAGAGTAAGAGTCCAAGACCTTAACCATTAGGCCAGAGTAAGAGTTAAGACAGTAGCTATGAGGCAAGAGTAAGAGTTAAGACAGTAGCTATGAGGCCAGAGTAAGAGTCCAAGACCTTAACCATTAGGCCAGAGTAAGAGTTAAGACAATAGCTATGAGGCCAGAGTAAGAGATAAGACAGTAGCTATGAGGCCAGAGTAAGAGTTAAGACAGTAGCTATGATGCCAGAGTAAGAGTCCAAGACCTTAACCATTAGGCCAGAGTAAGAGTTAAGACAGTAGCTATTAGGCCAGAGTAAGAGTTAAGACAGTAGCTATGAGGCCAGAGTAAGAGTTAAGACAGTAGCTTAGAGGCCAGAGTATGAGTTAAGACAGTAGCTATGAGGCCAGAGTAAGAGTCCAAGACCTTAACCATTAGGCCAGAGTAAGAGTTAAGACAGTAGCTATTAGGCCAGAGTAAGAGTTAAGACAGTAGCTATGAGGCCAGAGTAAGAGTTAAGACAGTAGCTATGAGGCCAGAGTAAGAGTCCAAGACTTTAACCATAAGGCCAGAGTAAGAGTTAAGACAGTAGCTATGAGGCCAGAGTAAGAGTTAAGAAAGTAGCTATAAGGCCAGAGTAAGAGTCCAAAACCTTAACCATTTGGCCAGAGTAAGAGTTAAGACAGTAGCTATGAGGCCAGAGTAAGAGTCCAAGACCTTAACCATTAGGCCAGAGTAAGAGTTAAGACAGTAGCTATTAGGCCAGAGTAAGAGTTAAGACATTAGCTATTAGGCCATAGTAAGAGTTAAAACAGTAGCTATGAGGCCAGAGTAAGAGTTAAGACAGTAGCTATGAGGCCAGAGTAAGAGTCCAAGACCTTAACCATTAGGCCAGAGTAAGAGTTAAGACAGTAGCTATGAGGCCAGAGTAAGAGTTAAGACAGTAGCTGTTAGGCCAGAGTAAGAGTTAAGACAGTAGCTATGAGGCCAGAGTAAGAGTCCAAGACCTTAACCATTAGGCCAGAGTAAGAGTTAAGACAGTAGCTATGAGGCCAGAGTAAGAGTTAAGACAGTAGCTATGAGGCCAGAGTAAGAGTTAAGACAGTAGCTATGAGGCCAGAGTAAGAGTCCAAGACCTTAACCATTAGGCCAGAGTAAGAGTTAAGACAGTAGCTATGAGGCCAGAGTAAGAGTGAAGACAGTAGCTATGAGGCCAGAGTAGGAGTTAAGACAGTAGCTATGAGGCCAAAGTAAGAGTTAAGACAGTAGCTATTAGGCCAGAGTAAGAGTCCAAGACCTTAACCATTAGGCCAGAGTAAGAGTTAAGACAGTAGCTATGAGGCCAGAGTAAGAGTTAAGACCGTAGCTATTAGGCCAGAGTAAGAGTCCAAGACCTTAACCATTAGGCCAGAGTAAGAGTTAAGACAGTAGCTATGAGGCCAGAGTAAGAGTTAAGACAGTAGCTATGAGGCCAGAGTAAGAGTTAAGACTGTAGCTATTAGGCCAGAGTAAGAGTCCAAGACCTTAACCATTAGGCCAGAGTAAGAGTTAATACAGTAGCTATGAGGCCAGAGTAAGAGTTAAGACAGTAGCTATGAGGCCAGAGTAAGAGTTAAGACAGTAGCTATTAGGCCAGAGTAAGAGTCCAAGACATTAACCATTAGGCCAGAGTAAGAGTTAAGACAGTAGCTATTAGGCCAGAGTAAGAGTTAAGACAGTAGCTATGATGCCAGAGTAAGAGTTAAGACAGTAGCTATTAGGCCAGAGTAAGAGTTAAGACAGTAGCTATGATGCCAGAGTAAGAGTTAAGACAGTAGCTATTAGGCCAGAGTAAGAGTTAAGACAGTAGCTATGAGGCCAGAGTAAGAGTTAAGACAGTAGCTATGAGGCCAGAGTAAGAGTCCAAGACCTTAAACATTAGGCCAGAGTAAGAGTTAGGACAGTAGCTATGAGGCCAGAGTAAGAGTTAAGACAGTAGCTATTAGGCCAGAGTAAGAGTCCAAGACCTTAACCATTAGACCAGAGTAAGAGTTAAGACAGTAGCTATTAGGCCAGAGTAAGAGTTAAGACAGTAGCTATGATGCCAGAGTAAGAGTTAAGACAGTAGCTATTAGGCCAGAGTAAGAGTTAAGACAGTAGCTATGATGCCAGAGTAAGAGTCAGGACAGTAGCTATGAGGCCAGAGTAAGAGTTAAGACAGTAGCTATGAGGCCAGAGTAAGAGTCCAAGACCTTAACCATTAGGCCAGAGTAATATTTAAGACAGTAGCTATTAGGCCAGAGTAAGAGTTAAGACAGTAGCTATGAGGCCAGAGTAAGAGTTAAGACAGTAGCTATGAGGCCAGAGTAAGAGTTAAGACAGTAGCTATGAGGCCAGAGTAAGAGTCCAAGAACTTAACCATTAGGCCAGAGTATGAGTTAAGACAGTAGCTATGAGGACAGAGTAAGAGTTAAGACAGTAGCTATGAGGCCAGAGTAAGAGTTAAGACAGTAGCTATTAGGCCAGAGTAAGAGTTAAGACAGTGGCTATGAGGCCAGAGTAAGAGTTAAGACAGTAGCTATGAGGCCAGAGTAAGAGTCCAAGACCTTAACCATTATGCCAGAGTAAGAGTTAAGACAGTAGCTATGAGACCAGAGTAAGAGTTAAGACAGTAGCTATTAGGCCAGAGTAAGAGTCCAAGACCTTAACCATTAGGCCAGAGTAAGAGTTAAGACAGTAGCTATGAGGCAAGAGTAAGAGTTAAGACAGTAGCTATGAGGCCAGAGTAAGAGTCCAAGACCTTAACCATTAGGCCAGAGTAACAGTTAAGACAATAGCTATGAGGCCAGAGTAAGAGTTAAGACAGTAGCTATGAGGCCAGAGTAAGAGTTAAGACAGTAGCTATGAGGCCAGAGTAAGAGTTAAGACAGTTGCTATGAGGCCAGAGTAAGAGTCCAAGACCTTAACCATTAGGCCAGAGTAAGAGTTAAGACAGTAGCTATTAGGCCAGAGTAAGAGTTAAGACAGTAGCTATGAGGCCAGAGTAAGAGTTAAGACAGTAGCTATTAGGCCAGAGTAAGAGTCCAAGACATTAACCATTAGGCCGGAGTAAGAGTTAAGACAGTAGCTATTAGGCCAGAGTAAGAGTTAAGACAGTAGCTATGATGCCAGAGTAAGAGTTAAGACAGTAGCTATTAGGCCAGAGTAAGAGTTAAGACAGTAGCTATGATGCCAGAGTAAGAGTTAAGACAGTAGCTATTAGGCCAGAGTAAGAGTTAAGACAGTAGCTATGAGGCCAGAGTAAGAGTTAAGACAGTAGCTATGAGGCCAGAGTAAGAGTCCAAGACCTTAAACATTAGGCCAGAGTAAGAGTTAGGACAGTAGCTATGAGGCCAAAGTAAGAGTTAAGACAGTAGCTATTAGGCCAGAGTAAGAGTCCAAGACCTTAACCATTAGACCAGAGTAAGAGTTAAGACAGTAGCTATTAGGCCAGAGTAAGAGTTAAGACAGTAGCTATGATGCCAGAGTAAGAGTTAAGACAGTAGCTATTAGGCCAGAGTAAGAGTTAAGACAGTAGCTATGATGCCAGAGTAAGCGTCAGGACAGTAGCTATGAGGCCAGAGTAAGAGTTAAGACAGTAGCTATGAGGCCAGAGTAAGAGTCCAAGACCTTAACCATTAGGCCAGAGTAATATTTAAGACAGTAGCTATTAGGCCAGAGTAAGAGTTAAGACAGTAGCTATGAGGCCAGAGTAAGAGTTAAGACACTAGCTATTAGGCCAGAGTAAGAGACCAAGACCTTAACCATTAGGCCAGAGTAAGAGTTAAGACAGTAGCTATGAGGCAAGAGTAAGAGTTAAGACAGTAGCTATGAGGCCAGAGTAAGAGTCCAAGACCTTAACCATTAGGCCAGAGTAAGAGTTAAGACAATAGCTATGAGGCCAGAGTAAGAGTTAAGATAGTAGCTATGAGGCCAGAGTAAGAGTTAAGACAGTAGCTATGACGCCAGAGTAAGAGTCCAAGACCTTAACCATTAGGCCAGAGTAAGAGTTAAGACAGTAGCTATTAGGCCAGAGTAAGAGTTAAGGCAGTAGCTATGAGGCCAGAGTAAGAGTTAAGACAGTAGCTTAGAGGCCAGAGTATGAGTTAAGACAGTAGCTATGAGGCCAGAGTAAGAGTCCAAGACCTTAACCATTAGGCCAGAGTAAGAGTTAAGACAATAGCTATTAGGCCAGAGTAAGAGTTAAGACAGTAGCTATGAGGCCAGAGTAAGAGTTAAGACAGTAGCTATGAGGCCAGAGTAAGAGTCCAAGACCTTAACCATAAGGCCAGAGTAAGAGTTAAGACAGTAGCTATGAGGCCAGAGTAAGAGTTAAGAAAGTAGCTATGAGGCCAGAGTAAGAGTCCAAAACCTTAACCATTAGGCCAGAGTAAGAGTTAAGACAGTAGTTATGAGGCCAGAGTAAGAGTTAAGAGAGTAGCTATGAGGCCAGAGTAAGAGTCCAAGACCTTAACCATTAGGCCAGAGTAAGAGTTAAGACAGTAGCTATTAGGCCAGTGTAAGAGTTAAGACATTAGCTATTAGGCCATAGTAAGAGTTAAAACAGTAGCTATGAGGCCAGAGTAAGAGTTAAGACAGTAGCTATGAGGCCAGAGTAAGAGTCCAAGACCTTAACCATTAGGCCAGAGTAAGAGTTAAGACAGTAGCTATGAGGCCAGAGTAAGAGTTAAGACAGTAGCTATTAGGCCAGAGTAAGAGTTAAGACAGTAGCTATGAGGCCAGAGTAAGAGTCCAAGACCTTAACCATTAGGCCAGAGTAAGAGTTAAGACAGTAGCAATGAGGCCAGAGTAAGAGTTAAGACAGTAGCTATGAGGCCAGAGTAAGAGTCCAAGACCTTAACCATTAGGCCAGAGTAAGAGTTAAGACAGTAGCTATGAGGCCAGAGTAAGAGTGAAGACAGTAGCTATGAGGCCAGAGTAGGAGTTAAGACAGTAGCTATGAGGCCAAAGTAAGAGTTAAGACAGTAGCTATTAGGCCAGAGTAAGAGTCCAAGACCTTAACCATTAGGCCAGAGTAAGAGTTAAGACAGTAGCTATGAGGCCAGAGTAAGAGTTAAGACCGTAGCTATTAGGCCAGAGTAAGAGTCCAAGACCTTAACCATTAGGCCAGAGTAAGAGTTAAGACAGTAGCTATGAGGCCAGAGTAAGAGTTAAGACAGTAGCTATGAGGCCAGAGTAAGAGTTAAGACTGTAGCTATTAGGCCAGAGTAAGAGTCCAAGACCTTAACCATTAGGCCAGAGTAAGAGTTAATACAGTAGCTATGAGGCCAGAGTAAGAGTTAAGACAGTAGCTATGAGGCCAGAGTAAGAGTTAAGACAGTAGCTATTAGGCCAGAGTAAGAGTCCAAGACATTAACCATTAGGCCAGAGTAAGAGTTAAGACAGTAGCTATTAGGCCAGAGTAAGAGTTAAGACAGTAGCTATGATGCCAGAGTAAGAGTTAAGACAGTAGCTATTAGGCCAGAGTAAGAGTTAAGACAGTAGCTATGATGCCAGAGTAAGAGTTAAGACAGTAGCTATTAGGCCATAGTAAGAGTTAAGACAGTAGCTATGAGGCCAGAGTAAGAGTTAAGACAGTAGCTATGAGGCCAGAGTAAGAGTCCAAGACCTTAAACATTAGGCCAGAGTAAGAGTTAGGACAGTAGCTATGAGGCCAGAGTAAGAGTTAAGACAGTAGCTATTAGGCCAGAGTAAGAGTCCAAGACCTTAACCATTAGACCAGAGTAAGAGTTAAGACAGTAGCTATTAGGCCAGAGTAAGAGTTAAGACAGTAGCTATGATGCCAGAGTAAGAGTTAAGACAGTAGCTATTAGGCCAGAGTAAGAGTTAAGACAGTAGCTATGATGCCAGAGTAAGAGTCAGGACAGTAGCTATGAGGCCAGAGTAAGAGTTAAGACAGTAGCTATGAGGCCAGAGTAAGAGTCCAAGACCTTAACCATTAGGCCAGAGTAATATTTAAGACAGTAGCTATTAGGCCAGAGTAAGAGTTAAGACAGTAGCTATGAGGCCAGAGTAAGAGTTAAGACAGTAGCTATGAGGCCAGAGTAAGAGTCCAAGAACTTAACCATTAGGCCAGAGTATGAGTTAAGACAGTAGCTATGAGGCCAGAGTAAGAGTTAAGACAGTAGCTATGAGGCCAGAGTAAGAGTTAAGACAGTAGCTATTAGGCCAGAGTAAGAGTTAAGACAGTGGCTATGAGGCCAGAGTAAGAGTTAAGACAGTAGCTATGAGGCCAGAGTAAGAGTCTAAGACCTTAACCATTAGGCCAGAGTAAGAGTTAAGACAGTAGCTATGAGACCAGAGTAAGAGTTAAGACAGTAGCTATTAGGCCAGAGTAAGAGTCCAAGACCTTAACCATTAGGCCAGAGTAAGAGTTAAGACAGTAGCTATGAGGCAAGAGTAAGAGTTAAGACAGTAGCTATGAGGCCAGAGTAAGAGTCCAAGACCTTAACCATTAGGCCAGAGTAACAGTTAAGACAATAGCTATGAGGCCAGAGTAAGAGTTAAGACAGTAGCTATGAGGCCAGAGTAAGAGTTAAGACAGTAGCTATGAGGCCAGAGTAAGAGTTAAGACAGTTGCTATGAGGCCAGAGTAAGAGTCCAAGACCTTAACCATTAGGCCAGAGTAAGAGTTAAGACAGTAGCTATTAGGCCAGAGTAAGAGTTAAGACAGTAGCTATGAGGCCAGAGTAAGAGTTAAGACAGTAGCTATTAGGCCAGAGTAAGAGTCCAAGACATTAACCATTAGGCCGGAGTAAGAGTTAAGACAGTAGCTATTAGGCCAGAGTAAGAGTTAAGACAGTAGCTATGATGCCAGAGTAAGAGTTAAGACAGTAGCTATTAGGCCAGAGTAAGAGTTAAGACAGTAGCTATGATGCCAGAGTAAGAGTTAAGACAGTAGCTATGAGGCCAGAGTAAGAGTTAAGACAGTAGCTATGAGGCCAGAGTAAGAGTCCAAGACCTTAAACATTAGGCCGGAGTAAGAGTTAGGACAGTAGCTATGAGGCCAAAGTAAGAGTTAAGACAGTAGCTATTAGGCCAGAGTAAGAGTCCAAGACCTTAACCATTAGACCAGAGTAAGAGTTAAGACAGTAGCTATTAGGCCAGAGTAAGAGTTAAGACAGTAGCTATGATGCCAGAGTAAGAGTTAAGACAGTAGCTATTAGGCCAGAGTAAGAGTTAAGACAGTAGCTATGATGCCAGAGTAAGAGTCAAGACAGTAGCTATGAGGCCAGAGTAAGAGTTAAGACAGTAGCTATGAGGCCAGAGTAAGAGTCCAAGACCTTAACCATTAGGCCAGAGTAATATTTAAGACAGTAGCTATTAGGCCAGAGTAAGAGTTAAGACAGTAGCTATGAGGCCAAAGTAAGAGTTAAGACAGTAGCTATTAGGCCAGAGTAAGAGTCCAAGACCTTAACCATTAGGCCAGAGTAAGAGTTAAGACAGTAGCTATGAGGCAAGAGTAAGAGTTAAGACAGTAGCTATGAGGCCAGAGTAAGAGTCCAAGACCTTAACCATTAGGCCAGAGTAAGAGTTAAGACAATAGCTATGAGGCCAGAGTAAGAGTTAAGACAGTAGCTATGAGGCCAGAGTAAGAGTTAAGACAGTAGCTATGACACCAGAGTAAGAGTCCAAGACCTTAACCATTAGGCCAGAGTAAGAGTTAAGACAGTAGCTATGAGGCCAGAGTAAGAGTTAAGACAGTAGCTTAGAGGCCAGAGTATGAGTTAAGACAGTAGCTATGAGGCCAGAGTAAGAGTCCAAGACCTTAACCATTAGGCCAGAGTAAGAGTTAAGACAGTAGCTATTAGGCCAGAGTAAGAGTTAAGACAGTAGCTATGAGGCCAGAGTAAGAGTTAAGACAGTAGCTATGAGGCCAGAGTAAGAGTCCAAGACCTTAACCATAAGGCCAGAGTAAGAGTTAAGACAGTAGCTATGAGGCCAGAGTAAGAGTTAAGAAAGTAGCTATGAGGCCAGAGTAAGAGTCCAAAACCTTAACCATTAGGCCAGAGTAAGAGTTAAGACAGTAGTTATGAGGCCAGAGTAAGAGTTAATAGAGTAGCTATGAGGCCAGAGTAAGAGTCCAAGACCTTAACCATTAGGCCAGAGTAAGAGTTAAGACAGTAGCTATTAGGCCAGAGTAAGAGTTAAGACATTAGCTATTAGGCCATAGTAAGAGTTAAAACAGTAGCTATGAGGCCAGAGTAAGAGTTAAGACAGTAGCTATGAGGCCAGAGTAAGAGTCCAAGACCTTAACCATTAGGCCAGAGTAAGAGTTAAGACAGTAGCTATGAGGCCAGAGTAAGAGTTAAGACAGTAGCTATAAGGCCAGAGTAAGAGTTAAGACAGTAGCTATGAGGCCAGAGTAAGAGTCCAAGACCTTAACCATTAGGCCAGAGTAAGAGTTAAGACAGTAGCTATAAGGCCAGAGTAAGAGTCCAAGACCTTAACCATTAGGCCAGAGTAAGAGTTAAGACAGTAGCTATGAGGCCAGAGTAAGAGATAAGACAGTAGCTATGAGGCCAGAGTAAGAGTCCAAGACCTTAACCATTAGGCCAGAGTAAGAGTTAAGACAGTAGCTATGAGGCCAGAGTAAGAGTGAAGACAGTAGCTATGAGGCCAGAGTAGGAGTTAAGACAGTAGCTATGAGGCCAGAGTAAGAGTTAAGACTGTAGCTATTAGGCCAGAGTAAGAGTCCAAGACCTTAACCATTAGGCCAGAGTAAGAGTTAAGACAGTAGCTATGAGGCCAGAGTAAGAGTTAAGACAGTAGCTATGAGGCCAGAGTAAGAGTTAAGACCATAGCTATTAGGCCAGAGTAAGAGTCCAAGACCTTAACCATTAGGCCAGAGTAAGAGTTAAGACAGTAGCTATGAGGCCAGAGTAAGAGTTAAGACAGTAGCTATGAGGCCAGAGTAAGAGTTAAGACAGTAGCTATTAGGCCAGAGTAAGAGTTAAGACAGTAGCTATGAGGCCAGAGTAAGAGTTAAAACAGTAGCTATTAGGCCAGAGTAAGAGTTAAGACAGTAGCTATGAGGCCAGAGTAAGAGTTAAGACTGTAGCTATTAGGCCAGAGTAAGAGTCCAAGACCTTAACCATTAGGCCAGAGTAAGAGTTAAGACAGTAGCTATGAGGCCAGAGTAAGAGTTAAGACAGTAGCTATGAGGCCAGAGTAAGAGTTAAGACCATAGCTATTAGGCCAGAGTAAGAGTCCAAGACCTTAACCATTAGGCCAGAGTAAGAGTTAAGACAGTAGCTATTAGGCCATAGTAAGAGTTAAGACAGTAGCTATGAGGCCAGAGTAAGAGTTAAGACAGTAGCTATGAGGCCAGAGTAAGAGTCCAAGACCTTAACCATTAGACCAGAGTAAGAGTTAAGACAGTAGCTATTAGGCCAGAGTAAGAGTTAAGACAGTAGCTATGATGCCAGAGTAAGAGTTAAGACAGTAGCTATTAGTAATTAGTAATTAATAAGACAGTAGCTATGAGGCCAGAGTAAGAGTCCAAGACCTTAACCATTAGGCCAGAGTAAGAGTTAAGACAGTAGCTATTAGGCCAGAGTAAGAGTTAAGACAGTAGCTATTAGGCCAGAGTAAGAGTTAAGACAGTAGCTATTAGGCCAGAGTAAGAGTTAAGACAGTAGCTATGAGGCCAGAGTAAGAGTCCAATACCTTAACCATTAGGCCAGAGTAAGAGTTAAGACAGTAGCTATTGGGCCAGAGTAAGAGTTAAGACAGTAGCTATTAGGCCAGAGTAAGAGTTAAGACAGTAGCTATGAGGCCAGAGTAAGAGTTAAGACAGTAGCTATTAGGCCAGAGCAAGAGTCCAAGACCTTAACCATTAGGCCAGAGTAAGAGTTAAGACAGTAGCTATGAGGCCAGAGTAAGAGTTAAGACTGTAGCTATTAGGCCAGAGTAGGAGTCCAAGACCTTAACCATTAGGCCAGAGTAAGAGTTAAGACAGTAGCTATGAGGCCAGAGTAAGAGTTAAGACAGTAGCTATGAGGCCAGAGTAAGAGTTAAGACCATAGCTATTAGGCCAGAGTAAGAGTCCAAGACCTTAACCATTAGGCCAGAGTAAGAGTTAAGACAGTAGCAATGAGGCCAGAGTAAGAGTTAAGACAGTAGCTATGAGGCCAGAGTAAGAGTTAAGACAGTAGCTATTAGGCCAGAGTAAGAGTCCAAGACATTAACCATTAGGCCAGAGTAAGAGTTAAGACAGTAGCTATGAGGCCAGAGTAAGAGTTAAGACAGTATCTATTAGGCCAGAGTAAGAGTCCAAGACCTTAACCATTAGGCCAGAGTAAGAGTTAAGACAGTAGCTTTTAGGCCAGAGTAAGAGTTAAGACAGTAGCTATGAGGCCAGAGTAAGAGTTAAGACAGTAGCTATTAGGCCAGAGTAAGAGTTAAGACAGTAGCTATGAGGCCAGAGTAAGAGTTAAGACTGTAGCTATTAGGCCAGAGTAAGAGTCCAAGACCTTAACCATTAGGCCAGAGTAAGAGTTAAGACAGTAGCTATGAGGCCAGAGTAAGAGTTAAGACAGTAGCTATGAGGCCAGAGTAAGAGTTAAGACCATAGCTATTAGGCCAGAGTAAGAGTCCAAGACCTTAACCATTAGGCCAGAGTAAGAGTTAAGACAGTAGCTATGAGGCCAGAGTAAGAGTTAAGACAGTAGCTATGAGGCCAGAGTAAGAGTTAAGACATTAGCTATTAGGCCAGAGTAAGAGTCCAAGACATTAACCATTAGGCCAGAGTAAGAGTTAAGACAGTAGCTATGAGGCCAGAGTAAGAGTTAAGACAGTATCTATTAGGCCAGAGTAAGAGTCCAAGACCTTAACCATTAGGCCAGAGTAAGAGTTAAGACAGTAGCTTTTAGGCCAGAGTAAGAGTTAAGACAGTAGCTATGAGGCCAGAGTAAGAGTTAAGACAGTAGCTATTAGGACAGAGTAAGAGTTAAGACAGTAGCTATGAGGCCAGAGTAAGAGTTAAGACAGTAGCTATGAGGCCAGAGTAAGTGTCCAAGACCTTAACCATTAGGCCAGAGTAAGAGTTAAGACAGTAGCTATGAGGCCAGAGGAAGAGTTAAGACAGTAGCTATGAGGCCAGAGTAAGAGTTAAGACAGTTGCTATTAGGCCAGAGTAAGAGTTAAGACAGTAGCTATGAGGCCAGAGTAAGAGTTAGGACAGTAGCTATGAGGCCAGAGTAAGAGTCCAAGACCTTAACCATTAGGCCAGAGTAAGAGTTAAGACAGTAGCTGTGAGGCCAGAGTAAGAGTTAAGACAGTAGCTATGAGGCCAGAGTAAGAGTTAAAACAGTAGCTATGAGGCCAGAGTAAGAGTTAAGACAGTAGCTTTGAGGCCAGAGTAAGAGTTATGACAGTAGCTATGAGGCCAGAGTAAGAGTCCATGACCTTAACCATTAGGCCAGAGTAAGAGTTAAGACAGTAGCTATGAGGCCAGAGTAAGAGTTAAGACAGTAGCTATGAGGCCAGAGTAAGAGTTATGAAAGTAGCTGTGAGGCCAGAGTGAGAGTCCAAGACCTTAACCATTAGGCCAGAGTAAGAGTTAAGACAGTAGCTATGAGGCAAGAGTAAGAGTCAAGACAGTAGCTATGAGGCCAGAGTTAGAGTCCAAGACCTTAACCATTAGGCCAGAGTAAGAGTTAAGACAGTAGCTATTGGGCCTGAGTAAGAGTTAGGACAGTAGCTATTAGGCCAGAGTAAGAGTTAAGACAGTAGCTATGAGGCCAGAGTAAGAGTTAAGACAGTAGCTATTAGGCCAGAGTAAGAGTTAAGACAGTAGCTATGAGGCCAGAGTAAGAGTTAAGACAGTAGCTATGAGGCCAGAGTAAGAGTCCAAGACCTTAAACATTAGGCCAGAGTAAGAGTTAGGACAGTAGCTATGAGGCCAGAGTAAGAGTTAAGACAGTAGCTATTAGGCCAGAGTAAGAGTCCAAGACCTTAACCATTAGACCAGAGTAAGAGTTAAGACAGTAGCTATTAGGCCAGAGTAAGAGTTAAGACAGTAGCTATGATGCCAGAGTAAGAGTTAAGACAGTAGCTATTAGGCCAAAGTAAGAGTTAAGACAGTAGCTATGATGCCAGAGTAAGAGTCAGGACAGTAGCTATGAGGCCAGAGTAAGAGTTAAGACAGTAGCTATGAGGCCAGAGTAAGAGTCCAAGACCTTAACCATTAGGCCAGAGTAATATTTAAGACAGTAGCTATTAGGCCAGAGTAAGAGTTAAGACAGTAGCTATGAGGCCAGAGTAAGAGTTAAGACAGTAGCTATGAGGCCAGAGTAAGAGTCCAAGACCTTAACCATTAGGCCAGAGTATGAGTTAAGACAGTAGCTATGAGGCCAGAGTAAGAGTTAAGACAGTAGCTATGAGGCCAGAGTAAGAGTTAAGACAGTAGCTATTAGGCCAGAGTAAGAGTTAAGACAGTATCTATGAGGCCAGAGTAAGAGTCCAAGACCTTAACCATTAGGCCAGAGTAAGAGTTAAGACAGTAGCTATGAGACCAGAGTAAGAGTTAAGACAGTAGCTATTAGGCCAGAGTAAGAGTCCAAGACCTTAACCATTAGGCCAGAGTAAGAGTTAAGACAGTAGCTATGAGGCAAGAGTAAGAGTTAAGACAGTAGCTATGAGGCCAGAGTAAGAGTCCAGGACCTTAACCATTAGGCCAGAGTAACAGTTAAGACAATAGCTATGAGGCCAGAGTAAGAGTTAAGACAGTTGATATGAGGCCAGAGTAAGAGTCCAAGACCTTAACCATTAGGCCAGAGTAAGAGTTAAGACAGTAGCTATGAGGCCAGAGTAAGAGTTAAGACAGTAGCTATGAGGCCAGAGTAAGAGTTAAGACAGTAGCTATGAGGCCATAGTAAGAGTTAAGACAGTAGCTATTAGGCCAGAGTAAGAATTAAGACAGTAGCTATGAGGCCAGAGTAAGAGTCCAAGACCTTAACCAATAGGCCAGAGTAAGAGTTAAGACAGTAGCTCTGAGGCCAGAGTAAGAGTTAAGACAGTAGCTATGAGGCCAGAGTAAGAGTTAAGACCTTAACCATTATGCCAGTGTAAGAGTTAAGACAGTAGCTATGAGGCCAGAGTAAGAGTTAAGACAGTAGCTATGAGGCCAGAGTAAGATTCCAAGACCTTAAGCATTAGGCCAGAGTAAGTGTTAAGACAGTAGCTACGAGGCCAGAGTAAGAGTTAAGACAGTAGCTATTAGGCCAGAGTAAGAGTCCAAGACCTTAACCATTAGGACAGAGTAAGAGTTAAGACAGTAGCTATGAGGCCAGAGTACGAGTTAAGACAGTATCTATGAGGCCAGAGTAAGAGTCTAAGACCTTAACCATTAGGCCAGAGTAAGAGTTAAGACAGTAGCTATGAGGCCAGAGTAAGAGTTAATATAGTAGCTAAGAGGCCAAAGTAAGATTCCAAGACCTTAACCATTAGGCCAGAGTAATTAATAAGACAGTAGCTATGAGGCCAGAGTAAGAGTCCAAGACCTTAACCATTAGGCCAGAGTAAGAGTTAAGACAGTAGCTATTAGGCCAGAGTAAGAGTTAAGACAGTAGCTATTAGGCCAGAGTAAGAGTTAAGACAGTAGCTATGAGGCCAGAGTAAGAGTCCAATACCTTAACCATTAGGCCAGAGTAAGAGTTAAGACAGTAGCTATTGGGCCAGAGTAAGAGTTAAGACAGTAGCTATTAGGCCAGAGTAAGAGTTAAGACAGTAGCTATGAGGCCAGAGTAAGAGTTAAGACAGTAGCTATTAGGCCAGAGCAAGAGTCCAAGACCTTAACCATTAGGCCAGAGTAAGAGTTAAGACAGTAGCTCTTAGGCCAGAGTAAGAGTCCAAGACCTTAACCATTAGGCCAGAGTAAGAGTTAAGACAGTAGCTATGAGGCCAGAGTAAGAGTTAAGACAGTAGCTATGAGGCCAAAGTAAGAGTTAAGACAGTAGCTATGAGGCCAGAGTAAGAGTCCAATACCTTAACCATTAGGCCAGAGTAAGAGTTAAGACAGTAGCTATTAGGCCAGAGTAAGAATTAAGACAGTAGCTATGAATCCAGTGTAAGAGTTAAGACAGTAGCTATGAGGCCAGAGTAAGAGTTAAGACAGTAGCTATGAGGCCAGAGTAAGAGTTAAGACCGTAGCTATTAGGCCAGAGTAAGAGTCCAAGACCTTAACCATTAGGCCAGAGTAAGAGTTAAGACAGTAGCTATGTGGCCAGAGTAAGAGTTAAGACAGTAGTTATGAGGCCAGAGTAAGAGTTAAGAAAGTAGCTATTAGGCCAGAGTAAGAGTCCAAGACATTAACCATTAGGCCAGAGTAAGAGTTAAGACAGTAGCTATGAGGCCAGAGTAAGAGTTAAGACAGCATCTATTAGGCCAGAGTAAGAGTCCAAGACCTTAACCATTAGGCCAGAGTAAGAGTTAAGACAGTAGGTTTTAGGCCAGAGTAAGAGTTAAGACAGTAGCTATGAGGCCAGAGTAAGAGTTAAGACAGTAGCTATTAGCCCAGAGTAAGAGTTAAGACAGTAGCTATGAGGCCAGAGTAAGAGTTAAGACAGTAGCTATGAGGCCAGAGTAAGAGTCCAAGACCTTAACCATTAGGCCAGAGTAAGAGTTAAGACAGTAGCTATTAGGCCAGAGTAAGAATTAAGACAGTAGCTATGAGGCCAGAGTAAGAGTTAAGACCTTAACCATTAAGCCAGAGTAAGAGTTAAGACAGTAGCTATGAGGCCAGAGTAAGAGTTAAGACAGTAGCTATGAGGCCAGATTAAGATTCCAAGACCTTAACCATTAGGCCAGAGTAAGTGTTAAGACAGTAGCTACGAGGCCAGAGTAAGAGTTAAGACAGTAGCTATTAGGCCAGAGTAAGAGTCCAAGACCTTAACCATTAGGACAGAGTAAGAGTTAAGACAGTAGCTATGAGGCCAGAGTAAGAGTTAAGACAGTATCTATGAGGCCAGAGTAAGAGTCTAAGACCTTAACCATTAGGCCAGAGTAAGAGTTAAGACAGTAGCTATGAGGCCAGAGTAAGAGTTAAGACAGTAGCTAAGAGGCCAAAGTAAGATTCCAAGACCTTAACCATTAGGCCAGAGTAATTAATAATACAGTAGCTATGAGGCCAGAGTAAGAGTCCAAGACCTTAACCATTAGGCCAGAGTAAGAGTTAAGACAGTAGCTATTAGGCCAGAGTAAGAGTTAAGACAGTAGCTATTAGGCCAGAGTAAGAGTTAAGACAGTAGCTATGAGGCCAGAGTAAGAGTCCAATACCTTAACCATTAGGCCAGAGTAAGAGTTAAGACAGTAGCTATTGGGCCAGAGTAAGAGTTAAGACAGTAGCTATTAGGCCAGAGTAAGAGTTAAGACAGTAGCTATTAGGCCAGAGTAAGAGTTAAGACAGTAGCTATTAGGCCAGAGCAAGAGTCCAAGACCTTAACCATTAGGCCAGAGTAAGAGTTAAGACAGTAGCTATGAGGCCAGAGTAAGAGTTAAGACTGTATCTATTAGGCCAGAGTAAGAGTCCAAGACCTTAACCATTAGGCCAGAGTAAGAGTTAAGACAGTAGCTATGAGGCCAGAGTAAGAGTTAAGACAGTAGCTATGAGGCCAGAGTAAGAGTTAAGACCGTAGCTATTAGGCCAGAGTAAGAGTCCAAGACCTTAACCATTAGGCCAGAGTAAGAGTTAAGACAGTAGCTATGAGGCCAGAGTAAGAGTTAAGACAGTAGCTATGAGGCCAGAGTAAGAGTTAAGACAGTAGCTATTAGGCCAGAGTAAGAGTCCAAGACATTAACCATTAGGCCAGAGTAAGAGTTAAGACAGTAGCTATGAGGCCAGAGTAAGAGTTAAGACAGTATCTATTAGGCCAGAGTAAGAGTCCAAGACCTTAACAATTAGGCCAGAGTAAGAGTTAAGATAGTAGCTTTTAGGCCAGAGTAAGAGTTAAGACAGTAGCTATGAGGCCAGAGTAAGAGTTAAGACAGTAGCTATTAGGCCAGAGTAAGAGTTAAGACAGTAGCTATGAGGCCAGAGTAAGAGTTAAGACAGTAGCTATGAGGCCAGAGTAAGTGTCCAAGACCTTAACCATTAGGCCAGAGTAAGAGTTAAGACAGTAGCTATGAGGCCAGAGGAAGAGTTAAGACAGTAGCTATGAGGCCAGAGTAAGAGTTAAGACAGTAGCTATTAGGCCAGAGTAAGAGTTAAGACAGTAGCTATGAGGCCAGAGTAAGAGTTAGGACAGTAGCTATGAGGCCAGAGTAAGAGTCCAAGACCTTAACCATTAGGCCAGAGTAAGAGTTAAGACAGTAGCTGTGAGGCCAGAGTAAGAGTTAAGACAGTAGCTATGAGGCCAGAGTAAGAGTTAAGACAGTAGCTATGAGGCCAGAGTAAGAGTTAAGACAGTAGCTTTGAGGCCAGAGTAAGAGTTAAGACAGTAGCTATGAGGCCAGAGTAAGAGTCCAAGACCTTAACCATTAGGCCAGAGTAAGAGTTAAGACAGTAGCTATGAGGCCAGAGTAAGAGTTAAGACAGTAGATATGAGGCCAGAGCAAGAGTTAAGACAGTAGCTATGAGGCCAGAGTAAGAGTCCAAGACCTTAACCATTAGGCCAGAGTAATATTTAAGACAGTAGCTATTAGGCCAGAGTAAGAGTTAAGACAGTAGCTATGAGGCCAGAGTAAGAGTTAAGACAGTAGCTATGAGGCCAGAGTAAGAGTCCAAGACCTTAACCATTAGGCCAGAGTATGAGTTAAGACAGTAGCTATGAGGCCAGAGTAAGAGTTAAGACAGTAGCTATGAGGCCAGAGTAAGAGTTAAGACAGTAGCTATTAGGCCAGAGTAAGAGTTAAGACAGTATCTATGAGGCCAGAGTAAGAGTCCAAGACCTTAACCATTAGGCCAGAGTAAGAGTTAAGACAGTAGCTATGAGACCAGAGTAAGAGTTAAGACAGTAGCTATTAGGCCAGAGTAAGAGTCCAAGACCTTAACCATTAGGCCAGAGTAAGAGTTAAGACAGTAGCTATGAGGCAAGAGTAAGAGTTAAGACAGTAGCTATGAGGCCAGAGTAAGAGTCCAAGACCTTAACCATTAGGCCAGAGTAACAGTTAAGACGATAGCTATGAGGCCAGAGTAAGAGTTAAGACAGTAGCTATGAGGCCAGAGTAAGAGTTAAGACAGTTGCTATGAGGCCAGAGTAAGAGTCCAAGACCTTAACCATTAGGCCAGAGTAAGAGTTAAGACAGTAGCTATGAGGCCAGAGTAAGAGTTAAGACAGTAGCTATGAGGCCAGAGTAAGAGTTAAGACAGTAGCTATGAGGTCATAGTAAGAGTTAAGACAGTAGCTATTAGGCCAGAGTAAGAATTAAGACAGTAGCTATGAGGCCAGAGTAAGAGTCCAAGACCTTAACCAATAGGCCAGAGTAAGAGTTAAGACAGTAGCTCTGAGGCCAGAGTAAGAGTTAAGACAGTAGCTATGAGGCCAGAGTAAGAGTCCAAGACCTAAACCATTAGGCCAGAGTAAGAGTTAAGACAGTAGCTATGAGGCCAGAGTAAGAGTTAAGACAGTAGCTATGAGGCCAGAGTAAGAGTCCAAGACCTTAACCATTAGGCCAGAGTAAGATTTAAGACAGTAGCTATGAGGCCAGAGTAAGAGTCCAAGACCTTAACCATTAGGCCAGAGTAAGAGTTAAGACAGTAGCTATTAGGCCAGAGTAAGAATTAAGACAGTAGCTATGAGGCCAGAGTAAGAGTTAAGACCTTAACCATTATGCCAGTGTAAGAGTTAAGACAGTAGCTATGAGGCCAGAGTAAGAGTTAAGACAGTAGCTATGAGGCCAGAGTAAGATTCCAAGACCTTAACCATTAGGCCAGAGTAAGTGTTAAGACAGTAGCTACGAGGCCAGAGTAAGAGTTAAGACAGTAGCTATTAGGCCAGAGTAAGAGTCCAAGACCTTAACCATTAGGACAGAGTAAGAGTTAAGACAGTAGCTATGA
This sequence comes from Triturus cristatus, assembly GCF_964204655.1. Lineage (NCBI taxonomy): Eukaryota > Metazoa > Chordata > Amphibia > Caudata > Salamandridae > Triturus > Triturus cristatus. Next base: position 900,364,872 of record NC_140591.1, on the reverse strand, counting down.
GGCCAGAGTACGAGTTAAGACAGTATCTATGAGGCCAGAGTAAGAGTCTAAGACCTTAAACATTAGGCCAGAGTAAGAGTTAAGACAGTAGCTATGAGGCCAGAGTAAGAGTTAAGATAGTAGCTAAGAGGCCAAAGTAAGATTCCAAGACCTTAACCATTAGGCCAGAGTAATTAATAAGACAGTAGCTATGAGGCCAGAGTAAGAGGCCAAGACCTTAACCATTAGGCCAGAGTAAGAGTTAAGACAGTAGCTATTAGGCCAGAGTAAGAGTTAAGACAGTAGCTATTAGGCCAGAGTAAGAGTTAAGACAGTAGCTATGAGGCCAGAGTAAGAGTCCAATACCTTAACCGTTAGGCCAGAGTAAGAGTTAAGACAGTAGCTATTGGGCCAGAGTAAGAGTTAAGACAGTAGCTATTAGGCCAGAGTAAGAGTTAAGACAGTAGCTATGAGGCCAGAGTAAGAGTTAAGACAGTAGCTATTAGGCCAGAGCAAGAGTCCAAGACCTTAACCATTAGGCCAGAGTAAGAGTTAAGACAGTAGCTATGAGGCCAGAGTAAGAGTTAAGACTGTAGCTATTAGGCCAGAGTAAGAGTCCAAGACCTTAACCATTAGGCCAGAGTAAGAGTTAAGACAGTAGCTATGAGGCCAGAGTAAGAGTCCAAGACCTTAACCATTAGGCCAGAGTAATAGTTAAGACAGTAGCTATTAGGCCAGAGTAAGAGTTAAGACAGTGGCTATGAGGCCAGAGTAAGAGTCCAAGACCTTAACCATTAGGCCAGAGTAAGAGTTAAGACAGTAGCTATGAGGCCAGAGTAAGAGTTAAGACAGTAGCTATGAGGCCAGAGTAAGAGTCCAAGACCTTAACCATTAGGCCAGAGTAAGATTTAAGACAGTAGCTATGAGGCCAGAGTAAGAGTTAAGACAGTAGCTATGAGGCCAGAGTAAGAGTCCAAGACCTTAACCATTAGGCCAGAGTAAGAGTTAAGACAGTAGCTATTAGGCCAGAGTAAGAATTAAGACAGTAGCTATGAGGCCAGAGTAAGAGTTAAGACCTTAACCATTATGCCAGTGTAAGAGTTAAGACAGTAGCTATGAGGCCAGAGTAAGAGTTAAGACAGTAGCTATGAGGCCAGAGTAAGATTCCAAGACCTTAACCATTAGGCCAGAGTAAGTGTTAAGACAGTAGCTACGAGGCCAGAGTAAGAGTTAAGACAGTAGCTATTAGGCCAGAGTAAGAGTCCAAGACCTTAACCATTAGGACAGAGTAAGAGTTAAGACAGTAGCTATGAGGCCAGAGTACGAGTTAAGACAGTATCTATGAGGCCAGAGTAAGAGTCTAAGACCTTAAACATTAGGCCAGAGTAAGAGTTAAGACAGTAGCTATGAGGCCAGAGTAAGAGTTAAGATAGTAGCTAAGAGGCCAAAGTAAGATTCCAAGACCTTAACCATTAGGCCAGAGTAATTAATAAGACAGTAGCTATGAGGCCAGAGTAAGAGTCCAAGACCTTAACCATTAGGCCAGAGTAAGAGTTAAGACAGTAGCTATTAGGCCAGAGTAAGAGTTAAGACAGTAGCTATTAGGCCAGAGTAAGAGTTAAGACAGTAGCTATGAGGCCAGAGTAAGAGTCCAATACCTTAACCGTTAGGCCAGAGTAAGAGTTAAGACAGTAGCTATTGGGCCAGAGTAAGAGTTAAGACAGTAGCTATTAGGCCAGAGTAAGAGTTAAGACAGTAGCTATGAGGCCAGAGTAAGAGTTAAGACAGTAGCTATTAGGCCAGAGCAAGAGTCCAAGACCTTAACCATTAGGCCAGAGTAAGAGTTAAGACAGTAGCTATGAGGCCAGAGTAAGAGTTAAGACTGTAGCTATTAGGCCAGAGTAAGAGTACAAGACCTTAACCATTAGGCCACAGTAAGAGTTAAGACAGTAGCTATGAGGCCAGAGTAAGAGTTAAGACAGTAGCTATGAGGCCAGAGTAAGAGTTAAGACCGTAGCTATTAGGCCAGAGTAAGAGTCCAAGACCTTAACCATTAGGCCAGAGTAAGAGTTAAGACAGTAGCTATGAGGCCAGAGTAAGAGTTAAGACAGTAGTTATGAGGCCAGAGTAAGAGTTAAGAAAGTAGCTATTAGGCCAGAGTAAGAGTCCAAGACATTAACCATTAGGCCAGAGTAAGAGTTAAGACAGTAGCTATGAGGCCAGAGTAAGAGTTAAGACAGCATCTATTAGGCCAGAGTAAGAGTCCAAGACCTTAACCATTAGGCCAGAGTAAGAGTTAAGACAGTAGGTTTTAGGCCAGAGTAAGAGTTAAGACAGTAGCTATGAGGCCAGAGTAAGAGTTAAGACAGTAGCTATTAGCCCAGAGTAAGAGTTAAGACAGTAGCTATGAGGCCAGAGTAAGAGTTAAGACAGTAGCTATGAGGCCAGAGTAAGAGTCCAAGACCTTAACCATTAGGCCAGAGTAAGAGTTAAGACAGTAGCTATTAGGCCAGAGTAAGAACTAAGACAGTAGCTATGAGGCCAGAGTAAGAGTTAAGACCTTAACCATTATGCCAGAGTAAGAGTTAAGACAGTAGCTATGAGGCCAGAGTAAGAGTTAAGACAGTAGCTATGAGGCCAGATTAAGATTCCAAGACCTTAACCATTAGGCCAGAGTAAGTGTTAAGACAGTAGCTACGAGGCCAGAGTAAGAGTGAAGACAGTAGCTATTAGGCCAGAGTAAGAGTCCAAGACCTTAACCATTAGGACAGAGTAAGAGTTAAGACAGTAGCTATGAGGCCAGAGTAAGAGTTAAGACAGTATCTATAAGGCCAGAGTAAGAGTCTAAGACCTTAACCATTAGGCCAGAGTAAGAGTTAAGACAGTAGCTATGAGGCCAGAGTAAGAGTTAAGACAGTAGCTAAGAGGCCAAAGTAAGATTCCAAGACCTTAACCATTAGGCCAGAGTAATTAATAATACAGTAGCTATGAGGCCAGAGTAAGAGTCCAAGACCTTAACCATTAGGCCAGAGTAAGAGTTAAGACAGTAGCTATTAGGCCAGAGTAAGAGTTAAGACAGTAGCTATTAGGCCAGAGTAAGAGTTAAGACAGTAGCTATTAGGCCAGAGTAAGAGTTAAGACAGTAGCTATGAGGCCAGAGTAAGAGTCCAATACCTTAACCATTAGGCCAGAGTAAGAGTTAAGACAGTAGCTATTGGGCCAGAGTAAGAGTTAAGACAGTAGCTATTAGGCCAGAGTAAGAGTTAAGACAGTAGCTATTAGGCCAGAGTAAGAGTTAAGACAGTAGCTATTAGGCCAGAGCAAGAGTCCAAGACCTTAACCATTAGGCCAGAGTAAGAGTTAAGACAGTAGCTATGAGGCCAGAGTAAGAGTTAAGACTGTAGCTATTAGGCCAGAGTAAGAGTCCAAGACCTTAACCATTAGGCCAGAGTAAGAGTCCAAGACCTTAACCATTAGGCCAGAGTAAGAGTTAAGACAGTAGCTATGAGGCCAGAGTAAGAGTTAAGACCGTAGCTATTAGGCCAGAGTAAGAGTCCAAGACCTTAACCATTAGGCCAGAGTAAGAGTTAAGACAGTAGCTATGAGGCCAGAGTAAGAGTTAAGACAGTAGCTATGAGGCCAGAGTAAGAGTTAAGACAGTAGCTATTAGGCCAGAGTAAGAGTCCAAGACATTAACCATTAGGCCAGAGTAAGAGTTAAGACAGTAGCTATGAGGCCAGAGTAAGAGTTAAGACAGTATCTATTAGGCCAGAGTAAGAGTCCAAGACCTTAACAATTAGGCCAGAGTAAGAGTTAAGACAGTAGCTTTTAGGCCAGAGTAAGAGTTAAGACAGTAGCTATGAGGCCAGAGTAAGAGTTAAGACAGTAGCTATTAGGCCAGAGTAAGAGTTAAGACAGTAGCTATGAGGCCAGAGTAAGAGTTAAGACAGTAGCTATGAGGCCAGAGTAAGTGTCCAAGACCTTAACCATTAGGCCAGAGTAAGAGTTAAGACAGTAGCTATGAGGCCAGAGGAAGAGTTAAGACAGTAGCTATGAGGCCAGAGTAAGAGTTAAGACAGTAGCTATTAGGCCAGAGTAAGAGTTAAGACAGTAGCTATGAGGCCAGAGTAAGAGTTAGGACAGTAGCTATGAGGCCAGAGTAAGAGTCCAAGACCTTAACCATTAGGCCAGAGTAAGAGTTAAGACAGTAGCTGTGAGGCCAGAGTAAGAGTTAAGACAGTAGCTATGAGGCCAGAGTAAGAGTTAAGACAGTAGCTATGAGGCCAGAGTAAGAGTTAAGACAGTAGCTTTGAGGCCAGAGTAAGAGTTAAGACAGTAGCTATGAGGCCAGTGTAAGAGTCCAAGACCTTAACCATTAGGCCAGAGTAAGAGTTAAGACAGTAGCTATGAGGCCAGAGTAAGAGTTAAGACAGTAGCTATAAGGCCAGAGCAAGAGTTAAGACAGTAGCTATGAGGCCAGAGTAAGAGTTATGACAGTAGCTATGAGGCCAGAGTAAGAGTCCAAGACCTTAACCATTAGGCCAGAGTAAGAGTTAAGACAGTAGCTATGAGGCCAGAGTAAGAGTTAAGACAGTATCTATGAGGCCAGAGTAAGAGTCTAAGACCTTAACCATTAGGCCAGAGTAAGAGTTAAGACAGTAGCTATGAGGCCAGAGTAAGAGTTAAGACAGTAGCTAAGAGGCCAAAGTAAGATTCCAAGACCTTAACCATTAGGCCAGAGTAATTAATAAGACAGTAGCTATGAGGCCAGAGTAAGAGTCCAAGACCTTAACCATTAGGCCAGAGTAAGAGTTAAGACAGTAGCTATTAGGCCAGAGTAAGAGTTAAGACAGTAGCTATTAGGCCAGAGTAAGAGTTAAGACAGTAGCTATGAGGCCAGAGTAAGAGTCCAATACCTTAACCATTAGGCCAGAGTAAGAGTTAAGACAGTAGCTATTGGGCCAGAGTAAGAGTTAAGACAGTAGCTATTAGGCCAGAGTAAGAGTTAAGACAGTAGCTATTAGGCCAGAGTAAGAGTTAAGACAGTAGCTATTAGGCCAGAGCAAGAGTCCAAGACCTTAACCATTAGGCCAGAGTAAGAGTTAAGACAGTAGCTATTAGGCCAGAGCAAGAGTCCAAGACCTTAACCATTAGGCCAGAGTAAGAGTTAAGACAGTAGCTATGAGGCCAGAGTAAGAGTTAAGACTGTAGCTATTAGGCCAGAGTAAGAGTCCAAGACCTTAACCATTAGGCCAGAGTAAGAGTCCAAGACCTTAACCATTAGGCCAGAGTAAGAGTTAAGACAGTAGCTATGAGGCCAGAGTAAGAGTTAAGACCGTAGCTATTAGGCCAGAGTAAGAGTCCAAGACCTTAACCATTAGGCCAGAGTAAGAGTTAAGACAGTAGCTATGAGGCCAGAGTAAGAGTTAAGACAGTAGCTATGAGGCCAGAGTAAGAGTTAAGACAGTAGCTATTAGGCCAGAGTAAGAGTCCAAGACATTAACCATTAGGCCAGAGTAAGAGTTAAGACAGTAGCTATGAGGCCAGAGTAAGAGTTAAGACAGTATCTATTAGGCCAGAGTAAGAGTCCAAGACCTTAACAATTAGGCCAGAGTAAGAGTTAAGACAGTAGCTTTTAGGCCAGAGTAAGAGTTAAGACAGTAGCTATGAGGCCAGAGTAAGAGTTAAGACAGTAGCTATTAGGCCAGAGTAAGAGTTAAGACAGTAGCTATGAGGCCAGAGTAAGAGTTAAGACAGTAGCTATGAGGCCAGAGTAAGTGTCCAAGACCTTAACCATTAGGCCAGAGTAAGAGTTAAGACAGTAGCTATGAGGCCAGAGGAAGAGTTAAGACAGTAGCTATGAGGCCAGAGTAAGAGTTAAGACAGTAGCTATGAGGCCAGAGTAAGAGTTAGGACAGTAGCTATGAGGCCAGAGTAAGAGTCCAAGACCTTAACCATTAGGCCAGAGTAAGAGTAAAGACAGTAGCTGTGAGGCCAGAGTAAGAGTTAAGACAGTAGCTATGAGGCCAGAGTAAGAGTTAAGACAGTAGCTATGAGGCCAGAGTAAGAGTTAAGACAGTAGCTTTGAGGCCAGAGTAAGAGTTAAGACAGTAGCTATGAGGCCAGAGTAAGAGTCCAAGACCTTAACCATTAGGCCAGAGTAAGAGTTAAGACAGTAGCTATGAGGCCAGAGTAAGAGTTAAGACAGTAGCTATGAGGCCAGAGCAAGAGTTAAGACAGTAGCTATGAGGCCAGAGTAAGAGTTATGACAGTAGCTATGAGGCCAGAGTAAGAGTCCAAGACCTTAACCATTAGGCCAGAGTAAGAGTTAAGACAGTAGCTATGAGGCCAGAGTAAGAGTTAAGACAGTATCTATGAGGCCAGAGTAAGAGTCTAAGACCTTAACCATTAGGCCAGAGTAAGAGTTAAGACAGTAGCTATGAGGCCAGAGTAAGAGTTAAGACAGTAGCTAAGAGGCCAAAGTAAGATTCCAAGACCTTAACCATTAGGCCAGAGTAATTAATAAGACAGTAGCTATGAGGCCAGAGTAAGAGTCCAAGACCTTAACCATTAGGCCAGAGTAAGAGTTAAGACAGTAGCTATGAGGCCAGAGTAAGAGTTAAGACAGTAGCTATGAGGCCAGAGTAAGAGTCCAAGACCTTAACCATTAGGCCAGAGTAAGAGTTAAGACAGTAGCTATTAGGCCAGAGTAAGAACTAAGACAGTATCTATGAGGCCAGAGTAAGAGTTAAGACCTTAACCATTATGCCAGAGTAAGAGTTAAGACAGTAGCTATGAGGCCAGAGTAAGAGTTAAGACAGTAGCTATGAGGCCAGATTAAGATTCCAAGACCTTAACCATTAGGCCAGAGTAAGTGTTAAGACAGTAGCTACGAGGCCAGAGTAAGAGTGAAGACAGTAGCTATTAGGCCAGAGTAAGAGTCCAAGACCTTAACCATTAGGACAGAGTAAGAGTTAAGACAGTAGCTATGAGGCCAGAGTAAGAGTTAAGACAGTATCTATAAGGCCAGAGTAAGAGTCTAAGACCTTAACCATTAGGCCAGAGTAAGAGTTAAGACAGTAGCTATGAGGCCAGAGTAAGAGTTAAGACAGTAGCTAAGAGGCCAAAGTAAGATTCCAAGACCTTAACCATTAGGCCAGAGTAATTAATAATACAGTAGCTATGAGGCCAGAGTAAGAGTCCAAGACCTTAACCATTAGGCCAGAGTAAGAGTTAAGACAGTAGCTATTAGGCCAGAGTAAGAGTTAAGACAGTAGCTATTAGGCCAGAGTAAGAGTTAAGACAGTAGCTATTAGGCCAGAGTAAGAGTTAAGACAGTAGCTATGAGGCCAGAGTAAGAGTCCAATACCTTAACCATTAGGCCAGAGTAAGAGTTAAGACAGTAGCTATTGGGCCAGAGTAAGAGTTAAGACAGTAGCTATTAGGCCAGAGTAAGAGTTAAGACAGTAGCTATTAGGCCAGAGTAAGAGTTAAGACAGTAGCTATTAGGCCAGAGCAAGAGTCCAAGACCTTAACCATTAGGCCAGAGTAAGAGTTAAGACAGTAGCTATGAGGCCAGAGTAAGAGTTAAGACTGTAGCTATTAGGCCAGAGTAAGAGTCCAAGACCTTAACCATTAGGCCAGAGTAAGAGTCCAAGACCTTAACCATTAGGCCAGAGTAAGAGTTAAGACAGTAGCTATGAGGCCAGAGTAAGAGTTAAGACCGTAGCTATTAGGCCAGAGTAAGAGTCCAAGACCTTAACCATTAGGCCAGAGTAAGAGTTAAGACAGTAGCTATGAGGCCAGAGTAAGAGTTAAGACAGTAGCTATGAGGCCAGAGTAAGAGTTAAGACAGTAGCTATTAGGCCAGAGTAAGAGTCCAAGACATTAACCATTAGGCCAGAGTAAGAGTTAAGACAGTAGCTATGAGGCCAGAGTAAGAGTTAAGACAGTATCTATTAGGCCAGAGTAAGAGTCCAAGACCTTAACAATTAGGCCAGAGTAAGAGTTAAGACAGTAGCTTTTAGGCCAGAGTAAGAGTTAAGACAGTAGCTATGAGGCCAGAGTAAGAGTTAAGGCAGTAGCTATTAGGCCAGAGTAAGAGTTAAGACAGTAGCTTTGAGGCCAGAGTAAGAGTTAAGACAGTAGCTATGAGGCCAGAGTAAGAGTCCAAGACCTTAACCATTAGGCCAGAGTAAGAGTTAAGACAGTAGCTATGAGGCCAGAGTAAGAGTTAAGACAGTAGCTATGAGGCCAGAGCAAGAGTTAAGACAGTAGCTATGAGGCCAGAGTAAGAGTTATGACAGTAGCTATGAGGCCAGAGTAAGAGTCCAAGACCTTAACCATTAGGCCAGAGTAAGAGTTAAGACAGTAGCTATGAGGCCAGAGTAAGAGTTAAGACAGTATCTATGAGGCCAGAGTAAGAGTCTAAGACCTTAACCATTAGGCCAGAGTAAGAGTTAAGACAGTAGCTATGAGGCCAGAGTAAGAGTTAAGACAGTAGCTAAGAGGCCAAAGTAAGATTCCAAGACCTTAACCATTAGGCCAGAGTAATTAATAAGACAGTAGCTATGAGGCCAGAGTAAGAGTCCAAGACCTTAACCATTAGGCCAGAGTAAGAGTTAAGACAGTAGCTATTAGGCCAGAGTAAGAGTTAAGACAGTAGCTATTAGGCCAGAGTAAGAGTTAAGACAGTAGCTATTAGGCCAGAGTAAGAGTTAAGACAGTAGCTATGAGGCCAGAGTAAGAGTCCAATACCTTAACCATTAGGCCAGAGTAAGAGTTAAGACAGTAGCTATTGGGCCAGAGTAAGAGTTAAGACAGTAGCTATTAGGCCAGAGTAAGAGTTAAGACAGTAGCTATGAGGCCATAGTAAGAGTTAAGACAGTAGCTATTAGGCCAGAGCAAGAGTCCAAGACCTTAACCATTAGGCCAGAGTAGGAGTTAAGACAGTAGCTATGAGGCCAGAGTAAGAGTTAAGACTGTAGCTATTAGGCCAGAGTAAGAGTCCAAGACCTTAACCATTAGGCCAGAGTAAGAGTTAAGACAGTAGCTATGAGGCCAGAGTAAGAGTTAAGACAGTAGCTATGAGGCCAGAGTAAGAGTTAAGACCATAGCTATTAGGCCAGAGTAAGAGTCCAAGACCTTAACCATTAGGCCAGAGTAAGAGTTAAGACAGTAGCTATGAGGCCAGAGTAAGAGTTAAGAGAGTATCTATTAGGCCAGAGTAAGAGTCCAAGACCTTAACCATTAGGCCAGAGTAAGAGTTAAGACAGTAGCTTTTAGGCCAGAGTAAGAGTTAAGACAGTAGCTATGAGGCCAGAGTAAGAGTTAAGACAGTAGCTATTAGGACAGAGTAATAGTTAAGACAGTAGCTATGAGGCCAGAGTAAGAGTTAAGACAGTAGCTATGAGGCCAGAGTAAGTGTCCAAGACCTTAACCATTAGGCCAGAGTAAGAGTTAAGACAGTAGCTATGAGGCCAGAGGAAGAGTTAAGACAGTAGCTATGAGGCCAGAGTAAGAGTTAAGACAGTTGCTATTAGGCCAGAGTAAGAGTTAAGACAGTAGCTATGAGGCCAGAGTAAGAGTTAGGACAGTAGCTATGAGGCCAGAGTAAGAGTCCAAGACCTTAACCATTAGGCCAGAGTAAGAGTTAAGACAGTAGCTGTGAGGCCAGAGTAAGAGTTAAGACAGTAGCTATGAGGCCAGAGTAAGAGTTAAGACAGTAGCTATGAGGCCAGAGTAAGAGTTAAGACAGTAGCTTTGAGGCCAGAGTAAGAGTTATGACAGTAGCTATGAGGCCAGAGTAAGAGTCCAAGACCTTAACCATTAGGTCAGAGTAAGAGTTAAGACAGTAGCTATGAGGCCAGAGAAAGAGTTAAGACAGTAGCTATGAGGCCAGAGTAAGAGTTATGACAGTAGCTATGAGGCCAGAGTGAGAGTCCAAGACCTTAACCATTAGGCCAGAGTAAGAGTTAAGACAGTAGCTATGAGGCAAGAGTAAGAGTTAAGACAGTAGCTATGAGGCCAGAGTTAGAGTCCAAGACCTTAACCATTAGGCCAGAGTAAGAGTTAAGACAGTAGCTATTGGGCCAGAGTAAGAGTTAAGACAGTAGCTATTAGGCCAGAGTAAGAGTTAAGACAGTAGCTATGAGGCCAGAGTAAGAGTTAAGACAGTAGCTATTAGGCCAGAGTAAGAGTCCAAGACCTTAACCATTAGGCCAGAGTAAGAGTTAAGACAATAGCTATGAGGCCAGAGTAAGAGTTAAGACCGTAGCTATTAGGCCAGAGTAAGAGTCCAAGACCTTAACCATTAGGCCAGAGTAAGAGTTAAGACAGTAGCTATGAGGCCAGAGTAAGAGTTAAGACAGTAGCTATGAGGCCAGAGTAAGAGTTAAGACTGTAGCTATTAGGCCAGAGTAAGAGTCCAAGACCTTAACCATTAGGCCAGAGTAAGAGTTAATACAGTAGCTATGAGGCCAGAGTAAGAGTTAAGACAGTAGCTATTAGGCCAGAGTAAGAGTCCAAGACATTAACCATTAGGCCAGAGTAAGAGTTAAGACAGTAGCTATGAGGCCAGAGTAAGAGTTAAGACAGTATCTATGAGGCCAGAGTAAGAGTCCAAGACCTTAACCATTAGGCCAGAGTAAGAGTTAAGACAGTAGCTTTTAGGCCAGAGTAAGGGTTAAGACAGTAGCTATGAGGCCAGAGTAAGAGTTAAGACAGTAGCTATTAGGCCAGAGTAAGAGTTAAGACAGTAGCTATGAGGCCAGAGTAAGAGTTAAGACAGTAGCTATGAGGCCAGAGTAAGTGTCCAAGACCTTAACCATTAGGCCAGAGTAAGAGCTAAGACAGCAGCTATGAGGCCAGAGGAAGAGTTAAGACAGTAGCTATGAGGCCTGAGTAAGAGTTAAGACAGTAGCTATGAGGCCAGAGTAAGAGTCCAAGACCTTAACCATTAGGCCAGAGTAAGAGTTAAGACAGTAGCTATGAGGCCAGAGTAAGAGTTAAGACAGTAGCTATGAGGCCAGAGTAAGAGTTATGACAGTAGCTATGAGGCCAGAGTAAGAGTCCAAGACCTTAACCATTAGGCCAGAGTAAGAGTTAAGACAGTAGCTATGAGGCAAGAGTAAGAGTTAAGACAGTAGCTATGAGGCCAGAGTTAGAGTCCAAGACCTTAACCATTAGGCCAGAGTAAGAGTTAAGACAGTAGCTATTGGGCCAGAGTAAGGGTTAAGACAGTAGCTATTAGGCCAGAGTAAGAGATAAGACAGTAGCTATGAGGCCAGAGTAAGAGTTAAGACAGTAGCTATTAGGCCAGAGTAAGAGTCCAAGACCTTAACCATTAGGCCAGAGTAAGAGTTAAGACAGTAGCTATGAGGCCAGAGTAAGAGTTAAGACCGTAGCTATTAGGCCAGAGTAAGAGTCCAAGACCTTAACCATTAGGCCAGAGTAAGAGTTAATACAGAAGCTATGAGGCCAGAGTAAGAGTTAAGACAGTAGCTATTAGGCCAGAGTAAGAGTCCAAGACATTAACCATTAGGCCAGAGTAAGAGTTAAGACAGTAGCTATGAGGCCAGAGTAAGAGTTAAGACAGTATCTATGAGGCCAGAGTAAGAGTCCAAGACCTTAACCATTAGGCCAGAGTAAGAGTTAAGACAGTAGCTTTTAGGCCAGAGTAAGGGTTAAGACAGTAGCTATGAGGCCAGAGTAAGAGTTAAGACAGTAGCTATTAGGCCAGAGTAAGAGTTAAGACAGTAGCTATGAGACCAGAGTAAGAGTTAAGACAGTAGCTATGAGGCCAGAGTAAGTGTCCAAGACCTTAACCATTAGGCCAGAGTAAGAGTTAAGACAGTAGCTACGAGGCCAGAGGAAGAGTTAAGACAGTAGCTATGAGGCCTGAGTAAGAGTTAAGACAGTAGCTATTAGGCCAGAGTAAGAGTTAAGACAGTAGCTATGAGGCCAGAGTAAGAGTTAGGACAGTAGCTATGAGGCCAGAGTAAGAGTCCAAGAAATTAACCATTAGGCCAGAGTAAGAGTTAAGACAGTAGCTATGAGGCCAGAGTAAGAGTTAAGACAGTAGCTATGAGGCCAGAGTAAGAGTTAAGACAGTAGCTTTGAGGCCAGAGTAAGAGTTAAGACAGTAGCTATGAGGCCAGAGTAAGAGTCCAAGACCTTAACCATTAGGCCAGAGTAAGAGTTAAGACAGTAGCTATGAGGCCAGAGTAAGAGTTAAGACAGTAGGTATGAGGCCAGAGTAAGAGTCCAAGACCTTAACCATTAGGCCAGAGTAAGAGTTAAGACAGTAGCTATGAGGCCAGAGTAAGAGTTAAGACAGTAGCTATTAGGCCAGAGTAAGAGTTAAGACAGTAGCTATGAGGCCAGAGTAAGAGTTATGACAGTAGCTATGAGGCCAGAGTAAGAGTCCAAGACCTTAACCATTAGGCCAGAGTAAGAGTTAAGACAGTAGCTATGAGGCCAGAGTAAGAGTTAAGACAGTAGCTATGAGGCCAGAGTAAGAGTTAAGACAGTAGCTATGAGGACAGAGTAAGAGTCCAAGACCTTAACCATTAGGCAAGAGTAAGAGTTAAGACAGTAGCTATTAGGCCAGAGTAAGAGTTAAGACAGTAGCTATTAGGCCAGAGTAAGAGTTAAGACAGTAGCTATGAGGCCAGAGTAAGAGTTAAGACAGTAGCTATGAGGCAAGAGTAAGAGTTAAGACAGTAGCTATGAGGCCAGAGTAAGAGTCCAAGACCTTAACCATTAGGTCAGAGTAACAGTTAAGACAATAGCTATGAGGCCAGAGTAAGAGTTAAGACAGTAGCTATGAGGCCAGAGTAAGAGTTAAGACAGTTGCTATGAGGCCAGAGTAAGAGTCCAAGACCTTAACCATTAGGCCAGAGTAAGAGTTAAGACAGTAGCTATGAGGCCAGAGTAAGAGTTAAGACAGTAGCTATGAGGCCAGAGTAAGAGTTATGACAGTAGCTATGAGGCCATAGTAAGAGTTAAGACAGTAGCTATTAGGCCAGAGTAAGAATTAAGACAGTAGCTATGAGGCCAGAGTAAGAGTCCAAGACCTTAACCAATAGGCCAGAGTAAGAGTTAAGACAGTAGCTCTGAGGCCAGAGTAAGAGTCCAAGACCTAAACCATTAGGCCAGAGTAAGAGCTAAGACAGTAGCTATGAGGCCAGAGTAAGAGTTAAGACAGTAGCTATGAGGCCAGAGTAAGAGTCCAAGATCTTAACCATTAGGCCAGAGTAAGAGTTAAGACAGTAGCTATGAGGCCAGAGTAAGAGTTAAGACAGTAGCTATGAGGCCAGAGTAAGAGTCCAAGACCTTAACCATTAGGCCAGAGTAAGAGTTAAGACAGTAGCTATTAGGCCAGAGTAAGAATTAAGACAGTAGCTATGAGGCCAGAGTAAGAGTTAAGACCTTAACCATTATGCCAGTGTAAGAGTTAAGACAGTAGCTATGAGGCCAGAGTAAGAGTTAAGACAGTAGCTATGAGGCCAGAGTAAGATTCCAAGACCTTAACCATTAGGCCAGAGTAAGTGTTAAGACAGTAGCTACGAGGCCAGAGTAAGAGTTAAGACAGTAGCTATTAGGCCAGAGTAAGAGTCCAAGACCTTAACCATTAGGACAGAGTAAGAGTTAAGATAGTAGCTATGAGGCCAGAGTACGAGTTAAGACAGTATCTATGAGGCCAGAGTAAGAGTCTAAGACCTTAACCATTAGGCCAGAGTAAGAGTTAAGACAGTAGCTATGAGGCCAGAGTAAGAGTTAAGATAGTAGCTAAGAGGCCAAAGTAAGATTCCAAGACCTTAACCATTAGGCCAGAGTAATTAATAAGACAGTAGCTATGAGGCCAGAGTAAGAGTCCAAGACCTTAATCATTAGGCCAGAGTAAGAGTTAAGACAGTAGCTATTAGGCCAGAGTAAGAGTTAAGACAGTAGCTATTAGGCCAGAGTAAGAGTTAAGACAGTAGCTATGAGGCCAGAGTAAGAGTCCAATACCTTAACCATTAGGCCAGAGTAAGAGTTAAGACAGTAGCTATTGGGCCAGAGTAAGAGTTAAGACAGTAGCTATTAGGCCAGAGTAAGAGTTAAGACAGTAGCTATGAGGCCAGAGTAAGAGTTAAGACAGTAGCTATTAGGCCAGAGCAAGAGTCCAAGACCTTAACCATTAGGCCAGAGTAAGAGTTAAGACAGTAGCTATGAGGCCAGAGTAAGAGTTAAGACTGTAGCTATTAGGCCAGAGTAAGAGTCCAAGACCTTAACCATTAGGCCAGAGTAAGAGTTAAGACAGTAGCTATGAGGCCAGAGTAAGAGTTAAGACAGTAGCTATGAGGCCAGAGTAAGAGTTAAGACCGTAGCTATTAGGCCAGAGTAAGAGTCCAAGACCTTAACCATTAGGCCAGAGTAAGAGTTAAGACAGTAGCTATGAGGCCAGAGTAAGAGTTAAGACAGTAGTTATGAGGCCAGAGTAAGAGTTAAGAAAGTAGCTATTAGGCCAGAGTAAGAGTCCAAGACATTAACCATTAGGCCAGAGTAAGAGTTAAGACAGTAGCTATGAGGCCAGAGTAAGAGTTAAGACAGCATCTATTAGGCCAGAGTAAGAGTCCAAGACCTTAACCATTAGGCCAGAGTAAGAGTTAAGACAGTAGGTTTTAGGCCAGAGTAAGAGTTAAGACAGTAGCTATGAGGCCAGAGTAAGAGTTAAGACAGTAGCTATTAGCCCAGAGTAAGAGTTAAGACAGTAGCTATGAGGCCAGAGTAAGAGTTAAGACAGTAGCTATGAGGCCAGAGTAAGAGTCCAAGACCTTAACCATTAGGCCAGAGTAAGAGTTAAGACAGTAGCTATTAGGCCAGAGTAAGAACTAAGACAGTAGCTATGAGGCCAGAGTAAGAGTTAAGACCTTAACCATTATGCCAGAGTAAGAGTTAAGACAGTAGCTATGAGGCCAGAGTAAGAGTTAAGACAGTAGCTATGAGGCCAGATTAAGATTCCAAGACCTTAACCATTAGGCCAGAGTAAGTGTTAAGACAGTAGCTACGAGGCCAGAGTAAGAGTTAAGACAGTAGCTATTAGGCCAGAGTAAGAGTCCAAGACCTTAACCATTAGGACAGAGTAAGAGTTAAGACAGTAGCTATGAGGCCAGAGTAAGAGTTAAGACAGTATCTATGAGGCCAGAGTAAGAGTCTAAGACCTTAACCATTAGGCCAGAGTAAGAGTTAAGACAGTAGCTATGAGGCCAGAGTAAGAGTTAAGACAGTAGCTAAGAGGCCAAAGTAAGATTCCAAGACCTTAACCATTAGGCCAGAGTAATTAATAATACAGTAGCTATGAGGCCAGAGTAAGAGTCCAAGACCTTAACCATTAGGCCAGAGTAAGAGTTAAGACAGTAGCTATTAGGCCAGAGTAAGAGTTAAGACAGTAGCTATTAGGCCAGAGTAAGAGTTAAGACAGTAGCTATTAGGCCAGAGTAAGAGTTAAGACAGTAGCTATGAGGCCAGAGTAAGAGTCCAATACCTTAACCATTAGGCCAGAGTAAGAGTTAAGACAGTAGCTATTGGGCCAGAGTAAGAGTTAAGACAGTAGCTATTAGGCCAGAGTAAGAGTTAAGACAGTAGCTATTAGGCCAGAGCAAGAGTCCAAGACCTTAACCATTAGGCCAGAGTAAGAGTTAAGACAGTAGCTATGAGGCCAGAGTAAGAGTTAAGACTGTAGCTATTAGGCCAGAGTAAGAGTCCAAGACCTTAACCATTAGGCCAGAGTAAGAGTTAAGACAGTAGCTATGAGGCCAGAGTAAGAGTTAAGACAGTAGCTATGAGGCCAGAGTAAGAGTTAAGACCGTAGCTTTTAGGCCAGAGTAAGAGTCCAAGACCTTAACCATTAGGCCAGAGTAAGAGTTAAGACAGTAGCTATGAGGCCAGAGTAAGAGTTAAGACAGTAGCTATGAGGCCAGAGTAAGAGTTAAGACAGTAGCTATGAGGCCAGAGTAAGAGTTAAGACAGTAGCTTTGAGGCCAGAGTAAGAGTTAAGACAGTAGCTATGAGGCCAGAGTAAGAGTCCAAGACCTTAACCATTAGGCCAGAGTAAGAGTTAAGACAGTAGCTATGAGGCCAGAGTAAGAGTTAAGACAGTAGCTATGAGGCCAGAGCAAGAGTTAAGACAGTAGCTATGAGGCCAGAGTAAGAGTTATGACAGTAGCTATGAGGCCAGAGTAAGAGTCCAAGACCTTAACCATTAGGCCAGAGTAAGAGTTAAGACAGTAGCTATGAGGCCAGAGTAAGAGTTAAGACAGTATCTATGAGGCCAGAGTAAGAGTCTAAGACCTTAACCATTAGGCCAGAGTAAGAGTTAAGACAGTAGCTATGAGGCCAGAGTAAGAGTTAAGACAGTAGCTAAGAGGCCAAAGTAAGATTCCAAGACCTTAACCATTAGGCCAGAGTAATTAATAAGACAGTAGCTATGAGGCCAGAGTAAGAGTCCAAGACCTTAACCATTAGGCCAGAGTAAGAGTTAAGACAGTAGCTATTAGGCCAGAGTAAGAGTTAAGACAGTAGCTATTAGGCCAGAGTAAGAGTTAAGACAGTAGCTATTAGGCCAGAGTAAGAGTTAAGACAGTAGCTATGAGGCCAGAGTAAGAGTCCAATACCTTAACCATTAGGCCAGAGTAAGAGTTAAGACAGTAGCTATTAGGCCAGAGTAAGAGTTAAGACAGTAGCTATGAGGCCAGAGTAAGAGTTAAGACAGTAGCTATTAGGCCAGAGCAAGAGTCCAAGACCTTAACCATTAGGCCAGAGTAAGAGTTAAGACAGTAGCTATGAGACCAGAGTAAGAGTTAAGACAGTAGCTATTAGGCCAGAGTAAGAGTCCAAGACCTTAACCATTAGGCCAGAGTAAGAGTTAAGACAGTAGCTATGAGGCCAGAGTAAGAGTTAAGACCGTAGCTATTAGGCCAGAGTAAGAGTCCAAGACCTTAACCATTAGGCCAGAGTAAGAGTTAATACAGTAGCTATGAGGCCAGAGTAAGAGTTAAGACAGTAGCTATTAGGCCAGAGTA
This sequence comes from Triturus cristatus, assembly GCF_964204655.1. Lineage (NCBI taxonomy): Eukaryota > Metazoa > Chordata > Amphibia > Caudata > Salamandridae > Triturus > Triturus cristatus. The sequence goes on along the minus strand of NC_140591.1, from coordinate 900,347,827 downwards.
AGAGTCCAAGACATTAACCATTAGGCCAGAGTAAGAGTTAAGACAGTAGCTATGAGGCCAGAGTAAGAGTTAAGACAGTATCTATGAGGCCAGAGTAAGAGTCCAAGACCTTAACCATTAGGCCAGAGTAAGAGTTAAGACAGTAGCTTTTAGGCCAGAGTAAGGGTTAAGACAGTAGCTATGAGGCCAGAGTAAGAGTTAAGACAGTAGCTATTAGGCCAGAGTAAGAGTTAAGACAGTAGCTATGAGACCAGAGTAAGAGTTAAGACAGTAGCTATGAGGCCAGAGTAAGTGTCCAAGACCTTAACCATTAGGCCAGAGTAAGAGTTAAGACAGTAGCTACGAGGCCAGAGGAAGAGTTAAGACAGTAGCTATGAGGCCTGAGTAAGAGTTAAGACAGTAGCTATTAGGCCAGAGTAAGAGTTAAGACAGTAGCTATGAGGCCAGAGTAAGAGTCCAAGAAATTAACCATTAGGCCAGAGTAAGAGTTAAGACAGTAGCTATGAGGCCAGAGTAAGAGTTAAGACAGTAGCTATGAGGCCAGAGTAAGAGTTAAGACAGTAGCTTTGAGGCCAGAGTAAGAGTTAAGACAGTAGCTATGAGGCCAGAGTAAGAGTCCAAGACCTTAACCATTAGGCCAGAGTAAGAGTTAAGACAGTAGCTATGAGGCCAGAGTAAGAGTTAAGACAGTAGCTATGAGGCCAGAGTAAGAGTCCAAGACCTTAACCATTAGGCCAGAGTAAGAGTTAAGACAGTAGCTATGAGGCCAGAGTAAGAGTTAAGACAGTAGCTATTAGGCCAGAGTAAGAGTTAAGACAGTAGCTATGAGGCCAGAGTAAGAGTTATGACAGTAGCTATGAGGCCAGAGTAAGAGTCCAAAACCTTAACCATTAGGCCAGAGTAAGAGTTAAGACAGTAGCTATGAGGCCAGAGTAAGAGTTAAGACAGTAGCTATGAGGCCAGAGTAAGAGTTAAGACAGTAGCTATGAGGCCAGAGTAAGAGTCCAAGACCTTAACCATTAGGCAAGAGTAAGAGTTAAGACAGTAGCTATTAGGCCAGAGTAAGAGTTAAGACAGTAGCTATTAGGCCAGAGTAAGAGTTAAGACAGTAGCTATGAGGCCAGAGTAAGAGTTAAGACAGTAGCTATGAGGCAAGAGTAAGAGTTAAGACAGTAGCTATGAGGCCAGAGTAAGAGTCCAAGACCTTAACCATTAGGCCAGAGTAACAGTTAAGACAATAGCTATGAGGCCAGAGTAAGAGTTAAGACAGTAGCTATGAGGCCAGAGTAAGAGTTAAGACAGTTGCTATGAGGCCAGAGTAAGAGTCCAAGACCTTAACCATTAGGCCAGAGTAAGAGTTAAGACAGTAGCTATGAGGCCAGAGTAAGAGTTAAGACAGTAGCTATGAGGCCAGAGTAAGAGTTAAGACAGTAGCTATGAGGCCATAGTAAGAGTTAAGACAGTAGCTATTAGGCCAGAGTAAGAATTAAGACAGTAGCTATGAGGCCAGAGTAAGAGTCCAAGACCTTAACCAATAGGCCAGAGTAAGAGTTAAGACAGTAGCTCTGAGGCCAGAGTAAGAGTTAAGACAGTAGCTATGAGGCCAGAGTAAGAGTCCAAGACCTAAACCATTAGGCCAGAGTAAGAGCTAAGACAGTAGCTATGAGGCCAGAGTAAGAGTTAAGACAGTAGCTATGAGGCCAGAGTAAGAGTCCAAGACCTTAACCATTAGGCCAGAGTAAGAGTTAAGACAGTAGCTATGAGGCCAGAGTAAGAGTTAAGACAGTAGCTATGAGGCCAGAGTAAGAGTCCAAGACCTTAACCATTAGGCCAGAGTAAGAGTTAAGACAGTAGCTATTAGGCCAGAGTAAGAATTAAGACAGTAGCTATGAGGCCAGAGTAAGAGTTAAGACCTTAACCATTATGCCAGTGTAAGAGTTAAGACAGTAGCTATGAGGCCAGAGTAAGAGTTAAGACAGTAGCTATGAGGCCAGAGTAAGATTCCAAGACCTTAACCATTAGGCCAGAGTAAGTGTTAAGACAGTAGCTACGAGGCCAGAGTAAGAGTTAAGACAGTAGCTATCAGGCCAGAGTAAGAGTCCAAGACCTTAACCATTAGGACAGAGTAAGAGTTAAGATAGTAGCTATGAGGCCAGAGTACGAGTTAAGACAGTATCTATGAGGCCAGAGTAAGAGTCTAAGACCTTAACCATTAGGCCAGAGTAAGAGTTAAGACAGTAGCTATGAGGCCAGAGTAAGAGTTAAGATAGTAGCTAAGAGGCCAAAGTAAGATTCCAAGACCTTAACCATTAGGCCAGAGTAATTAATAAGACAGTAGCTATGAGGCCAGAGTAAGAGTCCAAGACCTTAATCATTAGGCCAGAGTAAGAGTTAAGACAGTAGCTATTAGGCCAGAGTAAGAGTTAAGACAGTAGCTATTAGGCCAGAGTAAGAGTTAAGACAGTAGCTATGAGGCCAGAGTAAGAGTCCAATACCTTAACCATTAGGCCAGAGTAAGAGTTAAGACAGTAGCTATTGGGCCAGAGTAAGAGTTAAGACAGTAGCTATTAGGCCAGAGTAAGAGTTAAGACAGTAGCTATGAGGCCAGAGTAAGAGTTAAGACAGTAGCTATTAGGCCAGAGCAAGAGTCCAAGACCTTAACCATTAGGCCAGAGTAAGAGTTAAGACAGTAGCTATGAGGCCAGAGTAAGAGTTAAGACTGTAGCTATTAGGCCAGAGTAAGAGTCCAAGACCTTAACCATTAGGCCAGAGTAAGAGTTAAGACAGTAGCTATGAGGCCAGAGTAAGAGTTAAGACAGTAGCTATGAGGCCAGAGTAAGAGTTAAGACCGTAGCTATTAGGCCAGAGTAAGAGTCCAAGACCTTAACCATTAGGCCAGAGTAAGAGTTAAGACAGTAGCTATGAGGCCAGAGTAAGAGTTAAGACAGTAGTTATGAGGCCAGAGTAAGAGTTAAGAAAGTAGCTATTAGGCCAGAGTAAGAGTCCAAGACATTAACCATTAGGCCAGAGTAAGAGTTAAGACAGTAGCTATGAGGCCAGAGTAAGAGTTAAGACAGCATCTATTAGGCCAGAGTAAGAGTCCAAGACCTTAACCATTAGGCCAGAGTAAGAGTTAAGACAGTAGGTTTTAGGCCAGAGTAAGAGTTAAGACAGTAGCTATGAGGCCAGAGTAAGAGTTAAGACAGTAGCTATTAGCCCAGAGTAAGAGTTAAGACAGTAGCTATGAGGCCAGAGTAAGAGTTAAGACAGTAGCTATGAGGCCAGAGTAAGAGTCCAAGACCTTAACCATTAGGCCAGAGTAAGAGTTAAGACAGTAGCTATTAGGCCAGAGTAAGAACTAAGACAGTAGCTATGAGGCCAGAGTAAGAGTTAAGACCTTAACCATTATGCCAGAGTAAGAGTTAAGACAGTAGCTATGAGGCCAGAGTAAGAGTTAAGACAGTAGCTATGAGGCCAGATTAAGATTCCAAGACCTTAACCATTAGGCCAGAGTAAGTGTTAAGACAGTAGCTACGAGGCCAGAGTAAGAGTTAAGACAGTAGCTATTAGGCCAGAGTAAGAGTCCAAGACCTTAACCATTAGGACAGAGTAAGAGTTAAGACAGTAGCTATGAGGCCAGAGTAAGAGTTAAGACAGTATCTATGAGGCCAGAGTAAGAGTCTAAGACCTTAACCATTAGGCCAGAGTAAGAGTTAAGACAGTAGCTATGAGGCCAGAGTAAGAGTTAAGACAGTAGCTAAGAGGCCAAAGTAAGATTCCAAGACCTTAACCATTAGGCCAGAGTAATTAATAATACAGTAGCTATGAGGCCAGAGTAAGAGTCCAAGACCTTAACCATTAGGCCAGAGTAAGAGTTAAGACAGTAGCTATTAGGCCAGAGTAAGAGTTAAGACAGTAGCTATTAGGCCAGAGTAAGAGTTAAGACAGTAGCTATTAGGCCAGAGTAAGAGTTAAGACAGTAGCTATGAGGCCAGAGTAAGAGTCCAATACCTTAACCATTAGGCCAGAGTAAGAGTTAAGACAGTAGCTATTGGGCCAGAGTAAGAGTTAAGACAGTAGCTATTAGGCCAGAGTAAGAGTTAAGACAGTAGCTATTAGGCCAGAGTAAGAGTTAAGACAGTAGCTATTAGGCCAGAGCAAGAGTCCAAGACCTTAACCATTAGGCCAGAGTAAGAGTTAAGACAGTAGCTATGAGGCCAGAGTAAGAGTTAAGACAGTAGCTATGAGGCCAGAGTAAGAGTTAAGACCGTAGCTATTAGGCCAGAGTAAGAGTCCAAGACCTTAACCATTAGGCCAGAGTAAGAGTTAAGACAGTAGCTAAGAGGCCAGAGTAAGAGTTAAGACAGTAGCTATGAGGCCAGAGTAAGAGTTAAGACAGTAGCTATTAGGCCAGAGTAAGAATCCAAGACATTAACCATTAGGCCAGAGTAAGAGTTAAGACAGTAGCTATGAGGCCAGAGTAAGAGTTAAGACAGTATCTATTAGGCCAGAGTAAGAGTCCAAGACCTTAACAATTAGGCCAGAGTAAGAGTTAAGACAGTAGCTTTTAGGCCAGAGTAAGAGTTAAGACAGTAGCTATGAGGCCAGAGTAAGAGTTAAGACAGTAGCTATGAGGCCAGAGTAAGAGTTAAGACAGTAGCTATGAGGCCAGAGTAAGTGTCCAAGACCTTAACCATTAGGCCAGAGTAAGAGTTAAGACAGTAGCTATGAGGCCAGAGGAAGAGTTAAGACAGTAGCTATGAGGCCAGAGTAAGAGTTAAGACAGTAGCTATGAGGCCAGAGTAAGAGTTAAGACAGTAGCTTTGAGGCCAGAGTAAGAGTTAAGACAGTAGCTATGAGGCCAGAGTAAGAGTCCAAGACCTTAACCATTAGGCCAGAGTAAGAGTTAAGACAGTAGCTATGAGGCCAGAGTAAGAGTTAAGACAGTAGCTATGAGGCCAGAGCAAGAGTTAAGACAGTAGCTATGAGGCCAGAGTAAGAGTTATGACAGTAGCTATGAGGCCAGAGTAAGAGTCCAAGACCTTAACCATTAGGCCAGAGTAAGAGTTAAGACAGTAGCTATGAGGCCAGAGTAAGAGTTAAGACAGTATCTATGAGGCCAGAGTAAGAGTCTAAGACCTTAACCATTAGGCCAGAGTAAGAGTTAAGACAGTAGCTATGAGGCCAGAGTAAGAGTTAAGACAGTAGCTAAGAGGCCAAAGTAAGATTCCAAGACCTTAACCATTAGGCCAGAGTAATTAATAAGACAGTAGCTATGAGGCCAGAGTAAGAGTCCAAGACCTTAACCATTAGGCCAGAGTAAGAGTTAAGACAGTAGCTATTAGGCCAGAGTAAGAGTTAAGACAGTAGCTATTAGGCCAGAGTAAGAGTTAAGACAGTAGCTATTAGGCCAGAGTAAGAGTTAAGACAGTAGCTATGAGGCCAGAGTAAGAGTCCAATACCTTAACCATTAGGCCAGAGTAAGAGTTAAGACAGTAGCTATTGGGCCAGAGTAAGAGTTAAGACAGTAGCTATTAGGCCAGAGTAAGAGTTAAGACAGTAGCTATGAGGCCAGAGTAAGAGTTAAGACAGTAGCTATTAGGCCAGAGCAAGAGTCCAAGACCTTAACCATTAGGCCAGAGTAGGAGTTAAGACAGTAGCTATGAGGCCAGAGTAAGAGTTAAGACTGTAGCTATTAGGCCAGAGTAAGAGTCCAAGACCTTAACCATTAGGCCAGAGTAAGAGTTAAGACAGTAGCTATGAGGCCAGAGTAAGAGTTAAGACAGTAGCTATGAGGCCAGAGTAAGAGTTAAGACCATAGCTATTAGGCCAGAGTAAGAGTCCAAGACCTTAACCATTAGGCCAGAGTAAGAGTTAAGACAGTAGCTATGAGGCCAGAGTAAGAGTTAAGAGAGTATCTATTAGGCCAGAGTAAGAGTCCAAGACCTTAACCATTAGGCCAGAGTAAGAGTTAAGACAGTAGCTTTTAGGCCAGAGTAAGAGTTAAGACAGTAGCTATTAGGACAGAGTAAGAGTTAAGACAGTAGCTATGAGGCCAGAGTAAGAGTTAAGACAGTAGCTATGAGGCCAGAGTAAGTGTCCAAGACCTTAACCATTAGGCCAGAGTAAGAGTTAAGACAGTAGCTATGATGCCAGAGGAAGAGTTAAGACAGTAGCTATGAGGCCAGAGTAAGAGTTAAGACAGTTGCTATTAGGCCAGAGTAAGAGTTAAGACAGTAGCTATGAGGCCAGAGTAAGAGTTAGGACAGTAGCTATGAGGCCAGAGTAAGAGTCCAAGACCTTAACCATTAGGCCAGAGTAAGAGTTAAGACAGTAGCTGTGAGGCCAGAGTAAGAGTTAAGACAGTAGCTATGAGGCCAGAGTAAGAGTTAAGACAGTAGCTATGAGGCCAGAGTAAGAGTTAAGACAGTAGCTTTGAGGCCAGAGTAAGAGTTATGACAGTAGCTATGAGGCCAGAGTAAGAGTTAAGACAGTAGCTATGAGGCCAGAGTAAGAGTTAAGACTGTAGCTATTAGGCCAGAGTAAGAGTCCAAGACCTTAACCATTAGGCCAGAGTAAGAGTTAATACAGTAGCTATGAGGCCAGAGTAAGAGTTAAGACAGTAGCTATTAGGCCAGAGTAAGAGTCCAAGACATTAACCATTAGGCCAGAGTAAGAGTTAAGACAGTAGCTATGAGGCCAGAGTAAGAGTTAAGACAGTATCTATGAGGCCAGAGTAAGAGTCCAAGACCTTAACCATTAGGCCAGAGTAAGAGTTAAGACAGTAGCTTTTAGGCCAGAGTAAGGGTTAAGACAGTAGCTATGAGGCCAGAGTAAGAGTTAAGACAGTAGCTATTAGGCCAGAGTAAGAGTTAAGACAGTAGCTATGAGACCAGAGTAAGAGTTAAGACAGTAGCTATGAGGCCAGAGTAAGTGTCCAAGACCTTAACCATTAGGCCAGAGTAAGAGTTAAGACAGTAGCTATGAGGCCAGAGGAAGAGTTAAGACAGTAGCTATGAGGCCTGAGTAAGAGTTAAGACAGTAGCTATTAGGCCAGAGTAAGAGTTAAGACAGTAGCTATGAGGCCAGAGTAAGAGTTAGGACAGTAGCTATGAGGCCAGAGTAAGAGTCCAAGAAATTAACCATTAGGCCAGAGTAAGAGTTAAGACAGTAGCTATGAGGCCAGAGTAAGAGTTAAGACAGTAGCTATGAGGCCAGAGTAAGAGTTAAGACAGTAGCTTTGAGGCCAGAGTAAGAGTTAAGACAGTAGCTATGAGGCCAGAGTAAGAGTCCAAGACCTTAACCATTAGGCCAGAGTAAGAGTTAAGACAGTAGCTATGAGGCCAGAGTAAGAGTTAAGACAGTAGCTATGAGGCCAGAGTAAGAGTCCAAGACCTTAACCATTAGGCCAGAGTAAGAGTTAAGACAGTAGCTATGAGGCCAGAGTAAGAGTTAAGACAGTAGCTATTAGGCCAGAGTAAGAGTTAAGACAGTAGCTATGAGGCCAGAGTAAGAGTTAAGACAGTAGCTTTGAGGCCAGAGTAAGAGTTAAGACAGTAGCTATGAGGCCAGAGTAAGAGTCCAAGACCTTAACCATTAGGCCAGAGTAAGAGTTAAGACAGTAGCTATGAGGCCAGAGTAAGAGTTAAGACAGTAGCTATGAGGCCAGAGCAAGAGTTAAGACAGTAGCTATGAGGCCAGAGTAAGAGTTATGACAGTAGCTATGAGGCCAGAGTAAGAGTCCAAGACCTTAACCATTAGACCAGAGTAAGAGTTAAGACAGTAGCTATGAGGCCAGAGTAAGAGTTAAGACAGTATCTATGAGGCCAGAGTAAGAGTCTAAGACCTTAACCATTAGGCCAGAGTAAGAGTTAAGACAGTAGCTATGAGGCCAGAGTAAGAGTTAAGACAGTAGCTAAGAGGCCAAAGTAAGATTCCAAGACCTTAACCATTAGGCCAGAGTAATTAATAAGACAGTAGCTATGAGGCCAGAGTAAGAGTCCAAGACCTTAACCATTAGGCCAGAGTAAGAGTTAAGACAGTAGCTATTAGGCCAGAGTAAGAGTTAAGACAGTAGCTATTAGGCCAGAGTAAGAGTTAAGACAGTAGCTATTAGGCCAGAGTAAGAGTTAAGACAGTAGCTATGAGGCCAGAGTAAGAGTCCAATACCTTAACCATTAGGCCAGAGTAAGAGTTAAGACAGTAGCTATTGGGCCAGAGTAAGAGTTAAGACAGTAGCTATTAGGCCAGAGTAAGAGTTAAGACAGTAGCTATGAGGCCAGAGTAAGAGTTAAGACAGTAGCTATTAGGCCAGAGCAAGAGTCCAAGACCTTAACCATTAGGCCAGAGTAGGAGTTAAGACAGTAGCTATGAGGCCAGAGTAAGAGTTAAGACTGTAGCTATTAGGCCAGAGTAAGAGTCCAAGACCTTAACCATTAGGCCAGAGTAAGAGTTAAGACAGTAGCTATGAGGCCAGAGTAAGAGTTAAGACAGTAGCTATGAGGCCAGAGTAAGAGTTAAGACCATAGCTATTAGGCCAGAGTAAGAGTCCAAGACCTTAACCATTAGGCCAGAGTAAGAGTTAAGACAGTAGCTATGAGGCCAGAGTAAGAGTTAAGAGAGTATCTATTAGGCCAGAGTAAGAGTCCAAGACCTTAACCATTAGGCCAGAGTAAGAGTTAAGACAGTAGCTTTTAGGCCAGAGTAAGAGTTAAGACAGTAGCTATTAGGACAGAGTAAGAGTTAAGACAGTAGCTATGAGGCCAGAGTAAGAGTTAAGACAGTAGCTATGAGGCCAGAGTAAGTGTCCAAGACCTTAACCATTAGGCCAGAGTAAGAGTTAAGACAGTAGCTATGAGGCCAGAGGAAGAGTTAAGACAGTAGCTATGAGGCCAGAGTAAGAGTTAAGACAGTTGCTATTAGGCCAGAGTAAGAGTTAAGACAGTAGCTATGAGGCCAGAGTAAGAGTTAGGACAGTAGCTATGAGGCCAGAGTAAGAGTCCAAGACCTTAACCATTAGGCCAGAGTAAGAGTTAAGACAGTAGCTGTGAGGCCAGAGTAAGAGTTAAGACAGTAGCTATGAGGCCAGAGTAAGAGTTAAGACAGTAGCTATGAGGCCAGAGTAAGAGTTAAGACAGTAGCTATAAGGCCAGAGTAAGAGTTATGACAGTAGCTATGAGGCCAGAGTAAGAGTTAAGACAGTAGCTATGAGGCCAGAGTAAGAGTTAAGACTGTAGCTATTAGGCCAGAGTAAGAGTCCAAGACCTTAACCATTAGGCCAGAGTAAGAGTTAATACAGTAGCTATGAGGCCAGAGTAAGAGTTAAGACAGTAGCTATTAGGCCAGAGTAAGAGTCCAAGACATTAACCATTAGGCCAGAGTAAGAGTTAAGACAGTAGCTATGAGGCCAGAGTAAGAGTTAAGACAGTATCTATGAGGCCAGAGTAAGAGTCCAAGACCTTAACCATTAGGCCAGAGTAAGAGTTAAGACAGTAGCTTTTAGGCCAGAGTAAGGGTTAAGACAGTAGCTATGAGGCCAGAGTAAGAGTTAAGACAGTAGCTATTAGGCCAGAGTAAGAGTTAAGACAGTAGCTATGAGACCAGAGTAAGAGTTAAGACAGTAGCTATGAGGCCAGAGTAAGTGTCCAAGACCTTAACCATTAGGCCAGAGTAAGAGTTAAGACAGTAGCTATGAGGCCAGAGGAAGAGTTAAGACAGTAGCTATGAGGCCTGAGTAAGAGTTAAGACAGTAGCTATTAGGCCAGAGTAAGAGTTAAGACAGTAGCTATGAGGCCAGAGTAAGAGTTAGGACAGTAGCTATGAGGCCAGAGTAAGAGTCCAAGAAATTAACCATTAGGCCAGAGTAAGAGTTAAGACAGTAGCTATGAGGCCAGAGTAAGAGTTAAGACAGTAGCTATGAGGCCAGAGTAAGAGTTAAGACAGTAGCTTTGAGGCCAGAGTAAGAGTTAAGACAGTAGCTATGAGGCCAGAGTAAGAGTCCAAGACCTTAACCATTAGGCCAGAGTAAGAGTTAAGACAGTAGCTATGAGGCCAGAGTAAGAGTTAAGACAGTAGCTATGAGGCCAGAGTAAGAGTCCAAGACCTTAACCATTAGGCCAGAGTAAGAGTTAAGACAGTAGCTATGAGGCCAGAGTAAGAGTTAAGACAGTAGCTATTAGGCCAGAGTAAGAGTTAAGACAGTAGCTATGAGGCCAGAGTAAGAGTTATGACAGTAGCTATGAGGCCAGAGTAAGAGTCCAAGACCTTAACCATTAGGCCAGAGTAAGAGTTAAGACAGTAGCTATGAGGCCAGAGTAAGAGTTAAGACAGTAGCTTTGAGGCCAGAGTAAGAGTTAAGACAGTAGCTATGAGGCCAGAGTAAGAGTCCAAGACCTTAACCATTAGGCAAGAGTAAGAGTTAAGACAGTAGCTATTAGGCCAGAGTAAGAGTTAAGACAGTAGCTATTAGGCCAGAGTAAGAGTTAAGACAGTAGCTATGAGGCCAGAGTAAGAGTTAAGACAGTAGCTATGAGGCAAGAGTAAGAGTTAAGACAGTAGCTATGAGGCCAGAGTAAGAGTCCAAGACCTTAACCATTAGGCCAGAGTAACAGTTAAGACAATAGCTATGAGGCCAGAGTAAGAGTTAAGACAGTAGCTATGAGGCCAGAGTAAGAGTTAAGACAGTTGCTATGAGGCCAGAGTAAGAGTCCAAGACCTTAACCATTAGGCCAGAGTAAGAGTTAAGACAGTAGCTATGAGGCCAGAGTAAGAGTTAAGACAGTAGCTATGAGGCCAGAGTAAGAGTTAAGACAGTAGCTATGAGGCCATAGTAAGAGTTAAGACAGTAGCTATTAGGCCAGAGTAAGAATTAAGACAGTAGCTATGAGGCCAGAGTAAGAGTCCAAGACCTTAACCAATAGGCCAGAGTAAGAGTTAAGACAGTAGCTCTGAGGCCAGAGTAAGAGTTAAGACAGTAGCTATGAGGCCAGAGTAAGAGTCCAAGACCTAAACCATTAGGCCAGAGTAAGAGCTAAGACAGTAGCTATGAGGCCAGAGTAAGAGTTAAGACAGTAGCTATGAGGCCAGAGTAAGAGTCCAAGACCTTAACCATTAGGCCAGAGTAAGAGTTAAGACAGTAGCTATGAGGCCAGAGTAAGAGTTAAGACAGTAGCTATGAGGCCAGAGTAAGAGTCCAAGACCTTAACCATTAGGCCAGAGTAAGAGTTAAGACAGTAGCTATTAGGCCAGAGTAAGAATTAAGACAGTAGCTATGAGGCCAGAGTAAGAGTTAAGACCTTAACCATTATGCCAGTGTAAGAGTTAAGACAGTAGCTATGAGGCCAGAGTAAGAGTTAAGACAGTAGCTATGAGGCCAGAGTAAGATTCCAAGACCTTAACCATTAGGCCAGAGTAAGTGTTAAGACAGTAGCTACGAGGCCAGAGTAAGAGTTAAGACAGTAGCTATTAGGCCAGAGTAAGAGTCCAAGACCTTAACCATTAGGACAGAGTAAGAGTTAAGATAGTAGCTATGAGGCCAGAGTACGAGTTAAGACAGTATCTATGAGGCCAGAGTAAGAGTCTAAGACCTTAACCATTAGGCCAGAGTAAGAGTTAAGACAGTAGCTATGAGGCCAGAGTAAGAGTTAAGATAGTAGCTAAGAGGCCAAAGTAAGATTCCGAGACCTTAACCATTAGGCCAGAGTAATTAATAAGACAGTAGCTATGAGGCCAGAGTAAGAGTCCAAGACCTTAACCATTAGGCCAGAGTAAGAGTTAAGACAGTAGCTATTAGGCCAGAGTAAGAGTTAAGACAGTAGCTATTAGGCCAGAGTAAGAGTTAAGACAGTAGCTATGAGGCCAGAGTAAGAGTCCAATACCTTAACCATTAGGCCAGAGTAAGAGTTAAGACAGTAGCTATTGGGCCAGAGTAAGAGTTAAGACAGTAGCTATTAGGCCAGAGTAAGAGTTAAGACAGTAGCTATGAGGCCAGAATAAGAGTTAAGACAGTAGCTATTAGGCCAGAGCAAGAGTCCAAGACCTTAACCATTAGGCCAGAGTAAGAGTTAAGACAGTAGCTATGAGGCCAGAGTAAGAGTTAAGACTGTAGCTATTAGGCCAGAGTAAGAGTCCAAGACCTTAACCATTAGGCCAGAGTAAGAGTTAAGACAGTAGCTATGAGGCCAGAGTAAGAGTTAAGACAGTAGCTATGAGGCCAGAGTAAGAGTTAAGACCGTAGCTATTAGGCCAGAGTAAGAGTCCAAGACCTTAACCATTAGGCCAGAGTAAGAGTTAAGACAGTAGCTATGAGGCCAGAGTAAGAGTTAAGACAGTAGTTATGAGGCCAGAGTAAGAGTTAAGAAAGTAGCTATTAGGCCAGAGTAAGAGTCCAAGACATTAACCATTAGGCCAGAGTAAGAGTTAAGACAGTAGCTATGAGGCCAGAGTAAGAGTTAAGACAGCATCTATTAGGCCAGAGTAAGAGTCCAAGACCTTAACCATTAGGCCAGAGTAAGAGTTAAGACAGTAGGTTTTAGGCCAGAGTAAGAGTTAAGACAGTAGCTATGAGGCCAGAGTAAGAGTTAAGACAGTAGCTATTAGCCCAGAGTAAGAGTTAAGACAGTAGCTATGAGGCCAGAGTAAGAGTTAAGACAGTAGCTATGAGGCCAGAGTAAGAGTCCAAGACCTTAACCATTAGGCCAGAGTAAGAGTTAAGACAGTAGCTATTAGGCCAGAGTAAGAACTAAGACAGTAGCTATGAGGCCAGAGTAAGAGTTAAGACCTTAACCATTATGCCAGAGTAATTAATAAGACAGTAGCTATGAGGCCAGAGTAAGAGTCCAAGACCTTAACCATTAGGCCAGAGTAAGAGTTAAGACAGTAGCTATTAGGCCAGAGTAAGAGTTAAGACAGTAGCTATTAGGCCAGAGTAAGAGTTAAGACAGTAGCTATTAGGCCAGAGTAAGAGTTAAGACAGTAGCTATGAGGCCAGAGTAAGAGTCCAATACCTTAACCATTAGGCCAGAGTAAGAGTTAAGACAGTAGCTATTGGGCCAGAGTAAGAGTTAAGACAGTAGCTATTAGGCCAGAGTAAAAGTTAAGACAGTAGCTATGAGGCCAGAGTAAGAGTTAAGACAGTAGCTATTCGGCCAGAGCAAGAGTCCAAGACCTTAACCATTAGGCCAGAGTAGGAGTTAAGACAGTAGCTATGAGGCCAGAGTAAGAGTTAAGACTGTAGCTATTAGGCCAGAGTAAGAGTCCAAGACCTTAACCATTAGGCCAGAGTAAGAGTTAAGACAGTAGCTATGAGGCCAGAGTAAGAGTTAAGACAGTAGCTATGAGGCCAGAGTAAGAGTTAAGACCATAGCTATTAGGCCAGAGTAAGAGTCCAAGACCTTAACCATTAGGCCAGAGTAAGAGTTAAGACAGTAGCTATGAGGCCAGAGTAAGAGTTAAGAGAGTATCTATTAGGCCAGAGTAAGAGTCCAAGACCTTAACCATTAGGCCAGAGTAAGAGTTAAGACAGTAGCTTTTAGGCCAGAGTAAGAGTTAAGACAGTAGCTATTAGGACAGAGTAAGAGTTAAGACAGTAGCTATGAGGCCAGAGTAAGAGTTAAGACAGTAGCTATGAGGCCAGAGTAAGTGTCCAAGACCTTAACCATTAGGCCAGAGTAAGAGTTAAGACAGTAGCTATGAGGCCAGAGGAAGAGTTAAGACAGTAGCTATGAGGCCAGAGTAAGAGTTAAGACAGTTGCTATTAGGCCAGAGTAAGAGTTAAGACAGTAGCTATGAGGCCAGAGTAAGAGTTAGGACAGTAGCTATGAGGCCAGAGTAAGAGTCCAAGACCTTAACCATTAGGCCAGAGTAAGAGTTAAGACAGTAGCTGTGAGGCCAGAGTAAGAGTTAAGACAGTAGCTATGAGGCCAGAGTAAGAGTTAAGACAGTAGCTATGAGGCCAGAGTAAGAGTTAAGACAGTAGCTTTGAGGCCAGAGTAAGAGTTATGACAGTAGCTATGAGGCCAGAGTAAGAGTTAAGACAGTAGCTATGAGGCCAGAGTAAGAGTTAAGACTGTAGCTATTAGGCCAGAGTAAGAGTCCAAGACCTTAACCATTAGGCCAGAGTAAGAGTTAATACAGTAGCTATGAGGCCAGAGTAAGAGTTAAGACAGTAGCTATTAGGCCAGAGTAAGAGTCCAAGACATTAACCATTAGGCCAGAGTAAGAGTTAAGACAGTAGCTATGAGGCCAGAGTAAGAGTTAAGACAGTATCTATGAGGCCAGAGTAAGAGTCCAAGACCTTAACCATTAGGCCAGAGTAAGAGTTAAGACAGTAGCTTTTAGGCCAGAGTAAGGGTTAAGACAGTAGCTATGAGGCCAGAGTAAGAGTTAAGACAGTAGCTATTATGCCAGAGTAAGAGTTAAGACAGTAGCTATGAGACCAGAGTAAGAGTTAAGACAGTAGCTATGAGGCCAGAGTAAGAGTTAAGACAGTGGCTATGAGGTCAGAGTAAGAGTTAAGACAGTAGCTATGAGGCCAGAGTAAGAGTCCAATACCTTAACCATTAGGCCAGAGTAAGAGTTAAGACATTAGCTATGAGGCCAGAGTAAGAGTTAAGACAGTAGCTATTAGGCCAGAGTAAGAGTCCAAGACCTTAACCATTAGGCCAGAGTAAGAGTTAAGACAGTAGCTATGAGGCCAGAGGAAGAGTTAAGACAGTAGCTATGAGGCCTGAGTAAGAGTTAAGACAGTAGCTATTAGGCCAGAGTAAGAGTTAAGACAGTAGCTATGAGGCCAGAGTAAGAGTTAGGACAGTAGCTATGAGGCCAGAGTAAGAGTCCAAGAAATTAACCATTAGGCCAGAGTAAGAGTTAAGACAGTAGCTATGAGGCCAGAGTAAGAGTTAAGACAGTAGCTATGAGGCCAGAGTAAGAGTTAAGACAGTAGCTTTGAGGCCAGAGTAAGAGTTAAGACAGTAGCTATGAGGCCAGAGTAAGAGTCCAAGACCTTAACCATTAGGCCAGAGTAAGAGTTAAGACAGTAGCTATGAGGCCAGAGTAAGAGTTAAGACAGTAGCTATGAGGCCAGAGTAAGAGTCCAAGACCTTAACCATTAGGCCAGAGTAAGAGTTAAGACAGTAGCTATGAGGCCAGAGTAAGAGTTAAGACAGTAGCTATTAGGCCAGAGTAAGAGTTAAGACAGTAGCTATGAGGCCAGAGTAAGAGTTATGACAGTAGCTATGAGGCCAGAGTAAGAGTCCAAGACCTTAACCATTAGGCCAGAGTAAGAGTTAAGACAGTAGCTATGAGGCCAGAGTAAGAGTTAAGACAGTAGCTTTGAGGCCAGAGTAAGAGTTAAGACAGTAGCTATGAGGCCAGAGTAAGAGTCCAAGACCTTAACCATTAGGCAAGAGTAAGAGTTAAGACAGTAGCTATTAGGCCAGAGTAAGAGTTAAGACAGTAGCTATTAGGCCAGAGTAAGAGTTAAGACAGTAGCTATGAGGCCAGAGTAAGAGTTAAGACAGTAGCTATGAGGCAAGAGTAAGAGTTAAGACAGTAGCTATGAGGCCAGAGTAAGAGTCCAAGACCTTAACCATTAGGCCAGAGTAAGAGTTAAGACAGTAGCTATGAGGCCAGAGTAAGAGTTAAGACAGTAGCTATGAGGCCAGAGTAAGAGTTAAGACAGTAGCTATGAGGCCATAGTAAGAGTTAAGACAGTAGCTATTAGGCCAGAGTAAGAATTAAGACAGTAGCTATGAGGCCAGAGTAAGAGTCCAAGACCTTAACCAATAGGCCAGAGTAAGAGTTAAGACAGTAGCTCTGAGGCCAGAGTAAGAGTTAAGACAGTAGCTATGAGGCCAGAGTAAGAGTCCAAGACCTAAACCATTAGGCCAGAGTAAGAGCTAAGACAGTAGCTATGAGGCCAGAGTAAGAGTTAAGACAGTAGCTATGAGGCCAGAGTAAGAGTCCAAGACCTTAACCATTAGGCCAGAGTAAGAGTTAAGACAGTAGCTATGAGGCCAGAGTAAGAGTTAAGACAGTAGCTATGAGGCCAGAGTAAGAGTCCAAGACCTTAACCATTAGGCCAGAGTAAGAGTTAAGACAGTAGCTATTAGGCCAGAGTAAGAATTAAGACAGTAGCTATGAGGCCAGAGTAAGAGTTAAGACCTTAACCATTATGCCAGTGTAAGAGTTAAGACAGTAGCTATGAGGCCAGAGTAAGAGTTAAGACAGTAGCTATGAGGCCAGAGTAAGATTCCAAGACCTTAACCATTAGGCCAGAGTAAGTGTTAAGACAGTAGCTACGAGGCCAGAGTAAGAGTTAAGACAGTAGCTATTAGGCCAGAGTAAGAGTCCAAGACCTTAACCATTAGGACAGAGTAAGAGTTAAGATAGTAGCTATGAGGCCAGAGTACGAGTTAAGACAGTATCTATGAGGCCAGAGTAAGAGTCTAAGACCTTGACCATTAGGCCAGAGTAAGAGTTAAGACAGTAGCTATGAGGCCAGAGTAAGAGTTAAGATAGTAGCTAAGAGGCCAAAGTAAGATTCCAAGACCTTAACCATTAGGCCAGAGTAATTAATAAGACAGTAGCTATGAGGCCAGAGTAAGAGTCCAAGACCTTAACCATTAGGCCAGAGTAAGAGTTAAGACAGTAGCTATTAGGCCAGAGTAAGAGTTAAGACAGTAGCTATTAGGCCAGAGTAAGAGTTAAGACAGTAGCTATGAGGCCAGAGTAAGAGTCCAATACCTTAACCATTAGGCCAGAGTAAGAGTTAAGACAGTAGCTATTGGGCCAGAGTAAGAGTTAAGACAGTAGCTATTAGGCCAGAGTAAGAGTTAAGACAGTAGCTATGAGGCCAGAGTAAGAGTTAAGACAGTAGCTATTAGGCCAGAGCAAGAGTCCAAGACCTTAACCATTAGGCCAGAGTAAGAGTTAAGACAGTAGCTATGAGGCCAGAGTAAGAGTTAAGACTGTAGCTATTAGGCCAGAGTAAGAGTCCAAGACCTTAACCATTAGGCCAGAGTAAGAGTTAAGACAGTAGCTATGAGGCCAGAGTAAGAGTTAAGACAGTAGCTATGAGGCCAGAGTAAGAGTTAAGACCGTAGCTATTAGGCCAGAGTAAGAGTCCAAGACCTTAACCATTAGGCCAGAGTAAGAGTTAAGGCAGTAGCTATGAGGCCAGAGTAAGAGTTAAGACAGTAGTTATGAGGCCAGAGTAAGAGTTAAGAAAGTAGCTATTAGGCCAGAGTAAGAGTCCAAGACATTAACCATTAGGCCAGAGTAAGAGTTAAGACAGTAGCTATGAGGCCAGAGTAAGAGTTAAGACAGCATCTATTAGGCCAGAGTAAGAGTCCAAGACCTTAACCATTAGGCCAGAGTAAGAGTTAAGACAGTAGGTTTTAGGCCAGAGTAAGAGTTAAGACAGTAGCTATGAGGCCAGAGTAAGAGTTAAGACAGTAGCTATTAGCCCAGAGTAAGAGTTAAGACAGTAGCTATGAGGCCAGAGTAAGAGTTAAGACAGTAGCTATGAGGCCAGAGTAAGAGTCCAAGACCTTAACCATTAGGCCAGAGTAAGAGTTAAGACAGTAGCTATTAGGCCAGAGTAAGAACTAAGACAGTAGCTATGAGGCCAGAGTAAGAGTTAAGACCTTAACCATTATGCCAGAGTAAGAGTTAAGACAGTAGCTATGAGGCCAGAGTAAGAGTTAAGACAGTAGCTATGAGGCCAGATTAAGATTCCAAGACCTTAACCATTAGGCCAGAGTAAGTGTTAAGACAGTAGCTACGAGGCCAGAGTAAGAGTTAAGACAGTAGCTATTAGGCCAGAGTAAGAGTCCAAGACCTTAACCATTAGGACAGAGTAAGAGTTAAGACAGTAGCTATGAGGCCAGAGTAAGAGTTAAGACAGTATCTATGAGGCCAGAGTAAGAGTCTAAGACCTTAACCATTAGGCCAGAGTAAGAGTTAAGACAGTAGCTATGAGGCCAGAGTAAGAGTTAAGACAGTAGCTAAGAGGCCAAAGTAAGATTCCAAGACCTTAACCATTAGGCCAGAGTAATTAATAATACAGTAGCTATGAGGCCAGAGTAAGAGTCCAAGACCTTAACCATTAGGCCAGAGTAAGAGTTAAGACAGTAGCTATTAGGCCAGAGTAAGAGTTAAGACAGTAGCTATTAGGCCAGAGTAAGAGTTAAGACAGTAGCTATGAGGCCAGAGTAAGAGTCCAATACCTTAACCATTAGGCCAGAGTAAGAGTTAAGACAGTAGCTATTGGGCCAGAGTAAGAGTTAAGACAGTAGCTATTAGGCCAGAGTAAGAGTTAAGACAGTAGCTATTAGGCCAGAGTAAGAGTTAAGACAGTAGCTATTAGGCCAGAGCAAGAGTCCAAGACCTTAACCATTAGGCCAGAGTAAGAGTTAAGACAGTAGCTATGAGGCCAGAGTAAGAGTTAAGACTGTAGCTATTAGGCCAGAGTAAGAGTCCAAGACCTTAACCATTAGGCCAGAGTAAGAGTTAAGACAGTAGCTATGAGGCCAGAGTAAGAGTTAAGACAGTAGCTATGAGGCCAGAGTAAGAGTTAAGACCGTAGCTATTAGGCCAGAGTAAGAGTCCAAGACCTTAACCATTAGGCCAGAGTAAGAGTTAAGACAGTAGCTATGAGGCCAGAGTAAGAGTTAAGACAGTAGCTATGAGGCCAGAGTAAGAGTTAAGACAGTAGCTATTAGGCCAGAGTAAGAGTCCAAGACATTAACCATTAGGCCAGAGTAAGAGTTAAGACAGTAGCTATGAGGCCAGAGTAAGAGTTAAGACAGTATCTATTAGGCCAGAGTAAGAGTCCAAGACCTTAACAATTAGGCCAGAGTAAGAGTTAAGACAGTAGCTTTTAGGCCAGAGTAAGAGTTAAGACAGTAGCTATGAGGCCAGAGTAAGAGTTAAGACAGTAGCTATGAGGCCAGAGTAAGAGTTAAGACAGTAGCTATGAGGCCAGAGTAAGTGTCCAAGACCTTAACCATTAGGCCAGAGTAAGAGTTAAGACAGTAGCTATGAGGCCAGAGGAAGAGTTAAGACAGTAGCTATGAGGCCAGAGTAAGAGTTAAGACAGTAGCTATTAGGCCAGAGTAAGAGTTAAGACAGTAGCTATGAGGCCAGAGTAAGAGTTAGGACAGTAGCTATGAGGCCAGAGTAAGAGTCCAAGACCTTAACCATTAGGCCAGAGTAAGAGTTAAGACAGTAGCTGTGAGGCCAGAGTAAGAGTTAAGACAGTAGCTATGAGGCCAGAGTAAGAGTTAAGACAGTAGCTATGAGGCCAGAGTAAGAGTTAAGACAGTAGCTTTGAGGCCAGAGTAAGAGTTAAGACAGTAGCTATGAGGCCAGAGTAAGAGTCCAAGACCTTAACCATTAGGCCAGAGTAAGAGTTAAGACAGTAGCTATGAGGCCAGAGTAAGAGTTAAGACAGTAGCTATGAGGCCAGAGCAAGAGTTAAGACAGTAGCTATGAGGCCAGAGTAAGAGTTATGACAGTAGCTATGAGGCCAGAGTAAGAGTCCAAGACCTTAACCATTAGGCCAGAGTAAGAGTTAAGACAGTAGCTATGAGGCCAGAGTAAGAGTTAAGACAGTATCTATGAGGCCAGAGTAAGAGTCTAAGACCTTAACCATTAGGCCAGAGTAAGAGTTAAGACAGTAGCTATGAGGCCAGAGTAAGAGTTAAGACAGTAGCTAAGAGGCCAAAGTAAGATTCCAAGACCTTAACCATTAGGCCAGAGTAATTAATAAGACAGTAGCTATGAGGCCAGAGTAAGAGTCCAAGACCTTAACCATTAGGCCAGAGTAAGAGTTAAGACAGTAGCTATTAGGCCAGAGTAAGAGTTAAGACAGTAGCTATTAGGCCAGAGTAAGAGTTAAGACAGTAGCTATTAGGCCAGAGTAAGAGTTAAGACAGTAGCTATGAGGCCAGAGTAAGAGTCCAATACCTTAACCATTAGGCCAGAGTAAGAGTTAAGACAGTAGCTATTGGGCCAGAGTAAGAGTTAAGACAGTAGCTATTAGGCCAGAGTAAGAGTTAAGACAGTAGCTATGAGGCCAGAGTAAGAGTTAAGACAGTAGCTATTAGGCCAGAGCAAGAGTCCAAGACCTTAACCATTAGGCCAGAGTAGGAGTTAAGACAGTAGCTATGAGGCCAGAGTAAGAGTTAAGACTGTAGCTATTAGGCCAGAGTAAGAGTCCAAGACCTTAACCATTAGGCCAGAGTAAGAGTTAAGACAGTAGCTATGAGGCCAGAGTAAGAGTTAAGACAGTAGCTATGAGGCCAGAGTAAGAGTTAAGACCATAGCTATTAGGCCAGAGTAAGAGTCCAAGACCTTAACCATTAGGCCAGAGTAAGAGTTAAGACAGTAGCTATGAGGCCAGAGTAAGAGTTAAGAGAGTATCTATTAGGCCAGAGTAAGAGTCCAAGACCTTAACCATTAGGCCAGAGTAAGAGTTAAGACAGTAGCTTTTAGGCCAGAGTAAGAGTTAAGACAGTAGCTATGAGGCCAGAGTAAGAGTTAAGACAGTAGCTATTAGGACAGAGTAAGAGTTAAGACAGTAGCTATGAGGCCAGAGTAAGAGTTAAGACAGTAGCTATGAGGCCAGAGTAAGTGTCCAAGACCTTAACCATTAGGCCAGAGTAAGAGTTAAGACAGTAGCTATGAGGCCAGAGGAAGAGTTAAGACAGTAGCTATGAGGCCAGAGTAAGAGTTAAGACAGTTGCTATTAGGCCAGAGTAAGAGTTAAGACAGTAGCTATGAGGCCAGAGTAAGAGTTAGGACAGTAGCTATGAGGCCAGAGTAAGAGTCCAAGACCTTAACCATTAGGCCAGAGTAAGAGTTAAGACAGTAGCTGTGAGGCCAGAGTAAGAGTTAAGACAGTAGCTATGAGGCCAGAGTAAGAGTTAAGACAGTAGCTATGAGGCCAGAGTAAGAGTTAAGACAGCAGCTTTGAGGCCAGAGTAAGAGTTATGACAGTAGCTATGAGGCCAGAGTAAGAGTCCAAGACCTTAACCATTAGGCCAGAGTAAGAGTTAAGACAGTAGCTATGAGGCCAGAGTAAGAGTTAAGACAGTAGCTATGAGGCCAGAGTAAGAGTTATGACAGTAGCTATGAGGCCAGAGTGAGAGTCCAAGACCTTAACCATTAGGCCAGAGTAAGAGTTAAGACCGTAGCTATGAGGCAAGAGTAAGAGTTAAGACAGTAGCTATGAGGCCAGAGTTAGAGTCCAAGACCTTCACCATTAGGCCAGAGTAAGAGTTAAGACAGTAGCTATTGGGCCAGAGTAAGAGTTAAGACAGTAGCTATTAGGCCAGAGTAAGAGTTAAGACAGTAGCTATGAGGCCAGAGTAAGAGTTAAGACAGTAGCTATTAGGCCAGAGTAAGAGTCCAAGACCTTAACCATTAGGCCAGAGTAAGAGTTAAGACAATAGCTATGAGGCCAGAGTAAGAGTTAAGACCGTAGCTATTAGGCCAGAGTAAGAGTCCAAGACCTTAACCATTAGGCCAGAGTAAGAGTTAAGACAGTAGCTATGAGGCCAGAGTAAGAGTTAAGACAGTAGCTATGAGGCCAGAGTAAGAGTTAAGACTGTAGCTATTAGGCCAGAGTAAGAGTCCAAGACCTTAACCATTAGGCCAGAGTAAGAGTTAATACAGTAGCTATGAGGCCAGAGTAAGAGTTAAGACAGTAGCTATTAGGCCAGAGTAAGAGTCCAAGACCTTAACCATTAGGCCAGAGTAAGAGTTAAGACAGTAGCTATGAGGCCAGAGTAAGAGTTAAGACAGTATCTATGAGGCCAGAGTAAGAGTCCAAGACCTTAACCATTAGGCCAGAGTAAGAGTTAAGACAGTAGCTTTTAGGCCAGAGTAAGGGTTAAGACAGTAGCTATGAGGCCAGAGTAAGAGTTAAGACAGTAGCTATTAGGCCAGAGTAAGAGTTAAGACAGTAGCTATGAGGCCAGATTAAGAGTTAAGACAGTAGCTAGGAGGCCAGAGTAAGTGTCCAAGACCTTAACCATTAGGCCAGAGTAAAAGTTAAGACAGCAGCTATGAGGCCAGAGGAAGAGTTAAGACAGTAGCTATGAGGCCTGAGTAAGAGTTAAGACAGTAGCTATGAGGCCAGAGTAAGAGTCCAAGACCTTAACCATTAGGCCAGAGTAAGAGTTAAGACAGTAGCTATGAGGCCAGAGTAAGAGTTAAGACAGTAGCTATGAGGCCAGAGTAAGAGTTAAGACAGTAGCTATGAGGCCAGAGTAAGAGTTATGACAGTAGCTATGAGGCCAGAGTAAGAGTCCAAGACCTTAACCATTAGGCCAGAGTAAGAGTTAAGACAGTAGCTATGAGGCAAGAGTAAGAGTTAAGACAGTAGCTATGAGGCCAGAGTTAGAGTCCAAGACCTTAACCATTAGACCAGAGTAAGAGTTAAGACAGTAGCTATTGGGCCAGAGTAAGGGTTAAGACAGTAGCTATTAGGCCAGAGTAAGAGATAAGACAGTAGCTATGAGGCCAGAGTAAGAGTTAAGACAGTAGCTATTAGGCCAGAGTAAGAGTCCAAGACCTTAACCATTAGGCCAGAGTAAGAGTTAAGACAGTAGCTATGAGGCCAGAGTAAGAGTTAAGACAGTAGCTATGAGGCCAGAGTAAGAGTCCAAGACCTTAACCATTAGGCCAGAGTAAGAGTTAAGACAGTAGCTATGAGGCCAGAGTAAGAGTTAAGACAGTAGCTATTAGGCCAGAGTAAGAGTTAAGACAGTAGCTATGAGGCCAGAGTAAGAGTTATGACAGTAGCTATGAGGCCAGAGTAAGAGTCCAAGACCTTAACCATTAGGCCAGAGTAAGAGTTAAGACAGTAGCTATGAGGCCAGAGTAAGAGTTAAGACAGTAGCTATGAGGCCAGAGTAAGAGTTAAGACAGTAGCTATGAGGCCAGAGTAAGAGTCCAAGACCTTAACCATTAGGCAAGAGTAAGAGTTAAGACAGTAGCTATTAGGCCAGAGTAAGAGTTAAGACAGTAGCTATTAGGCCAGAGTAAGAGTTAAGACAGTAGCTATGAGGCCAGAGTAAGAGTTAAGACAGTAGCTATGAGGCCAGAGTAAGAGTTAAGACAGTAGCTATTAGGCCAGAGTAAGAGTCCAAGACCTTAACCATTAGGCCAGAGTAAGAGTTAAGACAGTAGCTATTAGGCCAGAGTAAGAGTTAAGACAGTAGCTATGAGGCCAGAGTAAGAGTTAAGACAGTAGCTATGAGGCCAGAGTAAGAGTCCAAGACCTTAACCTTTATGCCAGAGTAAGAGTTAAGACAGTAGCTATGAGGCCAGAGTAAGAGTTAAGAGAGTAGCTATGAGGCCAGAGTAAGAGTTAAGACAGTAGCTATGAGGCCAGATTAAGAGTCCAAGACCTTAACCATTAGGCCAGAGTAAGAGTTAAGACAGTAGCTATGAGGCCAGAGTAAGAGTTAAGACAGTAGCTATTAGGCCAGAGTAAGAGTCCAAGACCCTAACCATTAGGCCAGAGTAAGAGTTAAGACAGTAGCTGTGAGGCCAGAGTAAGAGTTAAGACAGTAGCTATGAGGCCAGAGTAAGAGTTAAGACAGTAGCTATGAGGCCAGAGTAAGAGTTAAGACAGTAGCTTTGAGGCCAGAGTAAGAGTTATGACAGTAGCTATGAGGCCAGAGTAAGAGTCCAAGACCTTAACCATTAGGCCAGAGTAAGAGTTAAGACAGTAGCTATGAGGCCAGAGTAAGAGTTAAGACAGTATCTATGAGGCCAGAGTAAGAGTCCAAGACCTTAACCATTAGGCCAGAGTAAGAGTTAAGACAGTAGCTTTTAGGCCAGAGTAAGGGTTAAGACAGTAGCTATGAGGCCAGAGTAAGAGTTAAGACAGTAGCTATTAGGCCAGAGTAAGAGTTAAGACAGTAGCTATGAGGCCAGAGTAAGAGTTAAGACAGTAGCTATGAGGCCAGAGTAAGTGTCCAAGACCTTAACCATTAGGCCAGAGTAAGAGTTAAGACAGCAGCTATGAGGCCAGAGGAAGAGTTAAGACAGTAGCTATGAGGCCTGAGTAAGAGTTAAGACAGTAGCTATGAGGCCAGAGTAAGAGTCCAAGACCTTAACCATTAGGCCAGAGTAAGAGTTAAGACAGTAGCTATGAGGCCAGAGTAAGAGTTAAGACAGTAGCTATGAGGCCAGAGTAAGAGTTAAGACAGTAGCTATGAGGCCAGAGTAAGAGTTATGACAGTAGCTATGAGGCCAGAGTAAGAGTCCAAGACCTTAACCATTAGGCCAGAGTAAGAGTTAAGACAGTAGCTATGAGGCAAGAGTAAGAGTTAAGACAGTAGCTATGAGGCCAGAGTTAGAGTCCAAGACCTTAACCATTAGGCCAGAGTAAGAGTTAAGGCAGTAGCTATTGGGCCAGAGTAAGGGTTAAGACAGTAGCTATTAGGCCAGAGTAAGAGATAAGACAGTAGCTATGAGGCCAGAGTAAGAGTTAAGACAGTAGCTATTAGGCCAGAGTAAGAGTCCAAGACCTTAATCATTAGGCCAGAGTAAGAGTTAAGACAGTAGCTATGAGGCCAGAGTAAGAGTTAAGACCGTAGCTATTAGGCCAGAGTAAGAGTCCAAGACCTTAACCATTAGGCCAGAGTAAGAGTTAAGACAGTAGCTATGAGGCCAGAGTAAGAGTTAAGACAGTAGCTATGAGGCCAGAGTAAGAGTTAAGACTGTAGCTATTAGGCCAGAGTAAGAGTCCAAGACCTTAACCATTAGGCCAGAGTAAGAGTTAATACAGTAGCTATGAGGCCAGAGTAAGAGTTAAGACAGTAGCTATTAGGCCAGAGTAAGAGTCCAAGACATTAACCATTAGGCCAGAGTAAGAGTTAAGACAGTAGCTATGAGGCCAGAGTAAGAGTTAAGACAGTATCTATGAGGCCAGAGTAAGAGTCCAAGACCTTAACCATTAGGCCAGAGTAAGAGTTAAGACAGTAGCTTTTAGGCCAGAGTAAGGGTTAAGACAGTAGCTATGAGGCCAGAGTAAGAGTTAAGACAGTAGCTATTAGGCCAGAGTAAGAGTTAAGACAGTAGCTATGAGACCAGAGTAAGAGTTAAGACAGTAGCTATGAGGCCAGAGTAAGTGTCCAAGACCTTAACCATTAGGCCAGAGTAAGAGTTAAGACAGTAGCTATGAGGCCAGAGGAAGAGTTAAGACAGTAGCTATGAGGCCTGAGTAAGAGTTAAGACAGTAGCTATTAGGCCAGAGTAAGAGTTAAGACAGTAGCTATGAGGCCAGAGTAAGAGTTAGGACAGTAGCTATGAGGCCAGAGTAAGAGTCCAAGAAATTAACCATTAGGCCAGAGTAAGAGTTAAGACAGTAGCTATGAGGCCAGAGTAAGAGTTAAGACAGTAGCTATGAGGCCAGAGTAAGAGTTAAGACAGTAGCTTTGAGGCCAGAGTAAGAGTTAAGACAGTAGCTATGAGGCCAGAGTAAGAGTCCAAGACCTTAACCATTAGGCCAGAGTAAGAGTTAAGACAGTAGCTATGAGGCCAGAGTAAGAGTTAAGACAGTAGCTATGAGGCCAGAGTAAGAGTCCAAGACCTTAACCATTAGGCCAGAGTAAGAGTTAAGACAGTAGCTATGAGGCCAGAGTAAGAGTTAAGACAGTAGCTATTAGGCCAGAGTAAGAGTTAAGACAGTAGCTATGAGGCCAGAGTAAGAGTTATGACAGTAGCTATGAGGCCAGAGTAAGAGTCCAAGACCTTAACCATTAGGCCAGAGTAAGAGTTAAGACAGTAGCTATGAGGCCAGAGTAAGAGTTAAGACAGTAGCTATGAGGCCAGAGTAAGAGTCCAAGACCTTAACCATTAGGCAAGAGTAAGAGTTAAGACAGTAGCTATTAGGCCAGAGTAAGAGTTAAGACAGTAGCTATTAGGCCAGAGTAAGAGTTAAGACAGTAGCTATGAGGCCAGAGTAAGAGTTAAGACAGTAGCTATGAGGCCAGAGTAAGAGTTAAGACAGTAGCTATTAGGCCAGAGTAAGAGTCCAAGACCTTAACCATTAGGCCAGAGTAAGAGTTAAGACAGTAGCTATTAGACCAGAGTAAGAGTTAAGACAGTAGCTATGAGGCCAGAGTAAGAGTTAAGACAGTAGCTATGAGGCCAGAGTAAGAGTCCAAGACCTTAACCTTTATGCCAGAGTAAGAGTTAAGACAGTAGCTATGAGGCCAGAGTAAGAGTTAAGACAGTAGCTATGAGGCCAGAGTAAGAGTTAAGACAGTAGCTATGAGGCCAGATTAAGAGTCCAAGACCTTAACCATTAGGCCAGAGTAAGAGTTAAGACAGTAGCTATGAGGCCAGAGTAAGAGTTAAGACAGTAGCTATTAGGCCAGAGTAAGAGTCCAAGACCCTAACCATTAGGCCAGAGTAAGAGTTAAGACAGTAGCTATGAGGCCAGAGTAGGAGTTAAGACAGTAGCTATGAGGCCAGAGTAAGTTTCCAAGACCTTAACCATTAGGCCAGAGTAAGAGTTAAGACAGTAGCTATGAGGCCAGAGTAAGAGTTAAGACAGTAGCTATGAGGCCAGAGTAAGAGTTAAGACAGTAGCTATGAGGCCAGATTAAGAGTCCAAGACCTTAACCATTAGGCCAGAGTAAGAGTTAAGACAGTAGCTATGAGGCCAGAGTAAGAGTTAAGACAGTAGCTATTAGGCCAGAGTAAGAGTCCAAGACCCTAACCATTAGGCCAGAGTAAGAGTTAAGACAGTAGCTATGAGGCCAGAGTAGGAGTTAAGACAGTAGCTATGAGGCCAGAGTAAGTTTCCAAGACCTTAACCATTAGGCCAGAGTAAGAGTTAAGACAGTAGCTATGAGGCCAGAGTAAGAGTTAAGACAGTAGCTATGAGGCCAAAGTAAGAGTCCAAGACCTTAACCATTAGGCCAGAGTAAAAGTTAAGACAGTAGCTATGAGGCCAGAGTAAGAGTTAAGACAGTAGCTATTAGGCCAGAGTAAGAGTCCAAGACCTTAACCATTAGACCAGAGTAAGAGTTAAGACAGTAGCTATTAGGCCAGAGTAAGAGTTAAGACAGTAGCTATGATGCCAGAGTAAGAGTTAAGACAGTAGCTATTAGGCCAGAGTAAGAGTTAAGACAGTAGCTATGATGCCAGAGTAAGAGTCAGGACAGTAGCTATGAGGCCAGAGTAAGAGTTAAGACAGTAGCTATGAGGCCAGAGTATGAGTCCAAGACCTTAACCATTAGGCCAGAGTAATATTTAAGACAGTAGCTATTAGGCCAGAGTAAGAGTTAAGACAGTAGCTATGAGGCCAGAGTAAGAGTTAAGACAGTAGCTATGAGGCCAGAGTAAGAGTCCAAGACCTTAACCATTAGGCCAGAGTATGAGTTAAGACAGTAGCTATGAGGCCAGAGTAAGAGTTAAGACAGTAGCTATGAGGCCAGAGTAAGAGTTAAGACAGTAGCTATTAGGCCAGAGTAAGAGTTAAGACAGTAGCTATGAGGCCAGAGTAAGAGTTAAGACAGTAGCTATGAGGCCAGAGTAAGAGTCCAAGACCTTAACCATTAGGCCAGAGTAAGAGTTAAGAGAGTAGCTATGAGACCAGAGTAAGAGTTAAGACAGTAGCTATTAGGCCAGAGTAAGAGTCCAAGACCTTAACCATTAGGCCAGAGTAAGAGTTAAGACAGTAGCTATTAGGACAGAGTAAGAGTTAAGACAGTAGCTATGAGGCCAGAGTAAGAGTTAAGACAGTAGCTATGAGGCCAGAGTAAGTGTCCAAGACCTTAACCATTAGGCCAGAGTAAGAGTTAAGACAGTAGCTATGAGGCCAGAGGAAGAGTTAAGACAGTAGCTATGAGGCCAGAGTAAGAGTTAAGACAGTTGCTATTAGGCCAGAGTAAGAGTTAAGACAGTAGCTATGAGGCCAGAGTAAGAGTTAGGACAGTAGCTATGAGGCCAGAGTAAGAGTCCAAGACCTTAACCATTAGGCCAGAGTAAGAGTTAAGACAGTAGCTGTGAGGCCAGAGTAAGAGTTAAGACAGTAGCTATGAGGCCAGAGTAAGAGTTAAGACAGTAGCTATGAGGCCAGAGTAAGAGTTAAGACAGTAGCTTTGAGGCCAGAGTAAGAGTTATGACAGTAGCTATGAGGCCAGAGTAAGAGTCCAAGACCTTAACCATTAGGCCAGAGTAAGAGTTAAGACAGTAGCTATGAGGCCAGAGTAAGAGTTAAGACAGTAGCTATGAGGCCAGAGTAAGAATTATGACAGTAGCTATGAGGCCAGAGTGAGAGTCCAAGACCTTAACCATTAGGCCAGAGTAAGAGTTAAGACAGTAGCTATGAGGCAAGAGTAAGAGTTAAGACAGTAGCTATGAGGCCAGAGTTAGAGTCCAAGACCTTAACCATTAGGCCAGAGTAAGAGTTAAGACAGTAGCTATTGGGCCAGAGTAAGAGTTAAGACAGTAGCTATTAGGCCAGAGTAAGAGTTAAGACAGTAGCTATGAGGCCAGAGTAAGAGTTAAGACAGTAGCTATTAGGCCAGAGTAAGAGTCCAAGACCTTAACCATTAGGCCAGAGTAAGAGTTAAGACAATAGCTATGAGGCCAGAGTAAGAGTTAACACCGTAGCTATTAGACCAGAGTAAGAGTCCAAGACCTTAACCATTAGGCCAGAGTAAGAGTTAAGACAGTAGCTATGAGGCCAGAGTAAGAGTTAAGACAGTAGCTATGAGGCCAGAGTAAGAGTTAAGACTGTAGCTATTAGGCCAGAGTAAGAGTCCAAGACCTTAACCATTAGGCCAGAGTAAGAGTTAATACAGTAGCTATGAGGCCAGAGTAAGAGGTAAGACAGTAGCTATTAGGCCAGAGTA
This sequence comes from Triturus cristatus, assembly GCF_964204655.1. Classification (NCBI taxonomy): domain Eukaryota; kingdom Metazoa; phylum Chordata; class Amphibia; order Caudata; family Salamandridae; genus Triturus; species Triturus cristatus. Next base: position 900,318,941 of record NC_140591.1, on the reverse strand, counting down.
AGAGTCCAAGACATTAACCATTAGGCCAGAGTAAGTGTTAAGACAGTAGCTATGAGGCCAGAGTAAGAGTTAAGACAGTATCTATGAGGCCAGAGTAAGAGTCCAAGACCTTAACCATTAGGCCAGAGTAAGAGTTAAGACAGTAGCTTTTAGGCCAGAGTAAGGGTTAAGACAGTAGCTATGAGGCCAGAGTAAGAGTTAAGACAGTAGCTATGAGGCCTGAGTAAGAGTTAAGACAGTAGCTATTAGGCCAGAGTAAGAGTTAAGACAGTAGCTATGAGGCCAGAGTAAGAGTTAAGACAGTAGCTATGAGGCCAGAGTAAGTGTCCAAGACCTTAACCATTAGGCCAGAGTAAGAGTTAAGACAGCAGCTATGAGGCCAGAGGAAGAGTTAAGACAGTAGCTATGAGGCCTGAGTAAGAGTTAAGACAGTAGCTATGAGGCCAGAGTAAGAGTCCAAGACCTTAACCATTAGGCCAGAGTAAGAGTTAAGACAGTAGCTATGAGGCCAGAGTAAGAGTTAAGACAGTAGCTATGAGGCCAGAGTAAGAGTTATGACAGTAGCTATGAGGCCAGAGTAAGAGTCCAAAACCTTAACCATTAGGCCAGAGTAAGAGTTAAGACAGTAGCTATGAGGCAAGAGTAAGAGTTAAGACAGTAGCTATGAGGCCAGAGTTAGAGTCCAAGACCTTAACCATTAGGCCAGAGTAAGAGTTAAGACAGTAGCTATTGGGCCAGAGTAAGGGTTAAGACAGTAGCTATTAGGCCAGAGTAAGAGATAAGACAGTAGCTATGAGGCCAGAGTAAGAGTTAAGACAGTAGCTATTAGGCCAGAGTAAGAGTCCAAGACCTTAACCATTAGGCCAGAGTAAGAGTTAAGACAGTAGCTATGAGGCCAGAGTAAGAGTTAAGACCGTAGCTATTAGGCCAGAGTAAGAGTCCAAGACCTTAACCATTAGGCCAGAGTAAGAGTTAAGACAGTAGCTATGAGGCCAGAGTAAGAGTTAAGACAGTAGCTATGAGGCCAGAGTAAGAGTTAAGACTGTAGCTATTAGGCCAGAGTAAGAGTCCAAGACCTTAACCATTAGGCCAGAGTAAGAGTTAATACAGTAGCTATGAGGCCAGAGTAAGAGTTAAGACAGTAGCTATTAGGCCAGAGTAAGAGTCCAAGACATTAACCATTAGGCCAGAGTAAGAGTTAAGACAGTAGCTATGAGGCCAGAGTAAGAGTTAAGACAGTATCTATGAGGCCAGAGTAAGAGTCCAAGACCTTAACCATTAGGCCAGAGTAAGAGTTAAGACAGTAGCTTTTAGGCCAGAGTAAGGGTTAAGACAGTAGCTATGAGGCCAGAGTAAGAGTTAAGACAGTAGCTATTAGGCCAGAGTAAGAGTTAAGACAGTAGCTATGAGACCAGAGTAAGAGTTAAGACAGTAGCTATGAGGCCAGAGTAAGTGTCCAAGACCTTAACCATTAGGCCAGAGTAAGAGTTAAGACAGTAGCTATGAGGCCAGAGGAAGAGTTAAGACAGTAGCTATGAGGCCTGAGTAAGAGTTAAGACAGTAGCTATTAGGCCAGAGTAAGAGTTAAGACAGTAGCTATGAGGCCAGAGTAAGAGTTAGGACAGTAGCTATGAGGCCAGAGTAAGAGTCCAAGAAATTAACCATTAGGCCAGTGTAAGAGTTAAGACAGTAGCTATGAGGCCAGAGTAAGAGTTAAGACAGTAGCTATGAGGCCAGAGTAAGAGTTAAGACAGTAGCTTTGAGGCCAGAGTAAGAGTTAAGACAGTAGCTATGAGGTCAGAGTAAGAGTCCAAGACCTTAACCATTAGGCCAGAGTAAGAGTTAAGACAGTAGCTATGAGGCCAGAGTAAGAGTTAAGACAGTAGCTATGAGGCCAGAGTAAGAGTCCAAGACCTTAACCATTAGGCCAGAGTAAGAGTTAAGACAGTAGCTATGAGGCCAGAGTAAGAGTTAAGACAGTAGCTATGAGGCCAGAGTAAGAGTTAAGACAGTAGCTATGAGGCCAGAGTAAGAGTTATGACAGTAGCTATGAGGCCAGAGTAAGAGTCCAAGACCTTAACCATTAGGCCAGAGTAAGAGTTAAGACAGTAGCTATGAGGCCAGAGTAAGAGTTAAGACAGTAGCTATGAGGCCAGAGTAAGAGTTAAGACAGTAGCTATGAGGCCAGAGTAAGAGTCCAAGACCTTAACCATTAGGCAAGAGTAAGAGTTAAGACAGTAGCTATTAGGCCAGAGTAAGAGTTAAGACAGTAGCTATTAGGCCAGAGTAAGAGTTAAGACAGTAGCTATGAGGCCAGAGTAAGAGTTAAGACAGTAGCTATGAGGCCAGAGTAAGAGTTAAGACAGTAGCTATTAGGCCAGAGTAAGAGTCCAAGACCTTAACCATTAGGCCAGAGTAAGAGTTAAGACAGTAGCTATTAGGCCAGAGTAAGAGTTAAGACAGTAGCTATGAGGCCAGAGTAAGAGTTAAGACAGTAGCTATGAGGCCAGAGTAAGAGTCCAAGACCTTAACCTTTATGCCAGAGTAAGAGTTAAGACAGTAGCTATGAGGCCAGAGTAAGAGTTAAGACAGTAGCTATGAGGCCAGAGTAAGAGTTAAGACAGTAGCTATGAGGCCAGATTAAGAGTCCAAGACCTTAACCATTAGGCCAGAGTAAGAGTTAAGACAGTAGCTATGAGGCCAGAGTAAGAGTTAAGACAGTAGCTATTAGGCCAGAGTAAGAGTCCAAGACCCTAACCATTAGGCCAGAGTAAGAGTTAAGACAGTAGCTATGAGGCCAGAGTAGGAGTTAAGACAGTAGCTATGAGGCCAGAGTAAGTTTCCAAGACCTTAACCATTAGGCCAGAGTAAGAGTTAAGACAGTAGCTATGAGGCCAGAGTAAGAGTTAAGACAGTAGCTATGAGGCCAAAGTAAGAGTCCTAGACCTTAACCATTAGGCCAGAGTAAAAGTTAAGACAGTAGCTATGAGGCCAGAGTAAGAGTTAAGACAGTAGCTATTAGGCCAGAGTAAGAGTCCAAGACCTTAACCATTAGACCAGAGTAAGAGTTAAGACAGTAGCTATTAGGCCAGAGTAAGAGTTAAGACAGTAGCTATGATGCCAGAGTAAGAGTTAAGACAGTAGCTATTAGGCCAGAGTAAGAGTTAAGACAGTAGCTATGATGCCAGAGTAAGAGTCAGGACAGTAGCTATGAGGCCAGAGTAAGAGTTAAGACAGTAGCTATGAGGCTAGAGTAAGAGTCCAAGACCTTAACCATTAGGCCAGAGTAATATTTAAGACAGTAGCTATTAGGCCAGAGTAAGAGTTAAGACAGTAGCTATGAGGCCAGAGTAAGAGTTAAGACAGTAGCTATGAGGCCAGAGTAAGAGTCCAAGACCTTAACCATTAGGCCAGAGTATGAGTTAAGACAGTAGCTATGAGGCCAGAGTAAGAGTTAAGACAGTAGCTATGAGGCCAGAGTAAGAGTTAAGACAGTAGCTATTAGGCCAGAGTAAGAGTTAAGACAGTAGCTATGAGGCCAGAGTAAGAGTTAAGACAGTAGCTATGAGGCCAGAGTAAGAGTCCAAGACCTTAACCATTAGGCCAGAGTAAGAGTTAAGACAGTAGCTATGAGACCAGAGTAAGAGTTAAGACAGTAGCTATTAGGCCAGAGTAAGAGTCCAAGACCTTAACCATTAGGCCAGAGTAAGAGTTAAGACAGTAGCTATTAGGACAGAGTAAGAGTTAAGACAGTAGCTATGAGGCCAGAGTAAGAGTTAAGACAGTAGCTATGAGGCCAGAGTAAGTGTCCAAGACCTTAACCATTAGGCCAGAGTAAGAGTTAAGACAGTAGCTATGAGGCCAGAGGAAGAGTTAAGAAAGTAGCTATGAGGCCAGAGTAAGAGTTAAGACAGTTGCTATTAGGCCAGAGTAAGAGTTAAGACAGTAGCTATGAGGCCAGAGTAAGAGTTAGGACAGTAGCTATGAGGCCAGAGTAAGAGTCCAAGACCTTAACCATTAGGCCAGAGTAAGAGTTAAGACAAAAGCTGTGAGGCCAGAGTAAGAGTTAAGACAGTAGCTATGAGGCCAGAGTAAGAGTTAAGACAGTAGCTATGAGGCCAGAGTAAGAGTTAAGACAGTAGCTTTGAGGCCAGAGTAAGAGTTATGACAGTAGCTATGAGGCCAGAGTAAGAGTCCAAGACCTTAACCATTAGGCCAGAGTAAGAGTTAAGACAGTAGCTATGAGGCCAGAGTAAGAGTTAAGACAGTAGCTATGAGGCCAGAGTAAGAGTTATGACAGTAGCTATGAGGCCAGAGTGAGAGTCCAAGACGTTAACCATTAGGCCAGAGTAAGAGTTAAGACAGTAGCTATGAGGCAAGAGTAAGAGTTAAGACAGTAGCTATGAGGCCAGAGTTAGAGTCCAAGACCTTAACCATTAGGCCAGAGTAAGAGTTAAGACAGTAGCTATTGGGCCAGAGTAAGAGTTAAGACAGTAGCTATTAGGCCAGAGTAAGAGTTAAGACAGTAGCTATGAGGCCAGAGTAAGAGTTAAGACAGTAGCTATTAGGCCAGAGTAAGAGTCCAAGACCTTAACCATTAGGCCAGAGTAAGAGTTAAGACAATAGCTATGAGGCCAGAGTAAGAGTTAAGACCGTAGCTATTAGGCCAGAGTAAGAGTCCAAGACCTTAACCATTAGGCCAGAGTAAGAGTTAAGACAGTAGCTATGAGGCCAGAGTAAGAGTTAAGACTGTAGCTATTAGGCCAGAGTAAGAGTCCAAGACCTTAACCATTAGGCCAGAGTAAGAGTTAATACAGTAGCTATGAGGCCAGAGTAAGAGTTAAGACAGTAGCTATTAGGCCAGAGTAAGAGTCCAAGACATTAACCATTAGGCCAGAGTAAGAGTTAAGACAGTAGCTATGAGGCCAGAGTAAGAGTCCAAGACCTTAACCATTAGGCCAGAGTAAGAGTTAAGACAGTAGCTTTTAGGCCAGAGTAAGGGTTAAGACAGTAGCTATGAGGCCAGAGTAAGAGTTAAGACAGTAGCTATTAGGCCAGAGTAAGAGTTAAGACAGTAGCTATGAGGCCAGAGTAAGAGTTAAGACAGTAGCTATGAGGCCAGAGTAAGTGTCCAAGACCTTAACCATTAGGCCAGAGTAAGAGTTAAGACAGTAGCTATGAGGCCTGAGTAAGAGTTAAGACAGTAGCTATGAGGCCAGAGTAAGAGTCCAAGACCTTAACCATTAGGCCAGAGTAAGAGTTAAGACAGTAGCTATGAGGCCAGAGTAAGAGTTAAGACAGTAGCTATGAGGCCAGAGTAAGAGTTATGACAGTAGCTATGAGGCCAGAGTAAGAGTCCAAGACCTTAACCATTAGGCCAGAGTAAGAGTTAAGACAGTAGCTATGAGGCAAGAGTAAGAGTTAAGACAGTAGCTATGAGGCCAGAGTTAGAGTCCAAGACCTTAACCATTAGGCCAGAGTAAGAGTTAAGACAGTAGCTATTGGGCCAGAGTAAGGGTTAAGACAGTAGCTATTAGGCCAGAGTAAGAGGTAAGACAGTAGCTATGAGGCCAGAGTAAGAGTTAAGACAGTAGCTATTAGGCCAGAGTAAGAGTCCAAGACCTTAACCATTAGGCCAGAGTAAGAGTTAAGACAGTAGCTATGAGGCCAGAGTAAGAGTTAAGACCGTAGCTATTAGGCCAGAGTAAGAGTCCAAGACCTTAACCATTAGGCCAGAGTAAGAGTTAAGACAGTAGCTATGAGGCCAGAGTAAGAGTTAAGACAGTAGCTATGAGGCCAGAGTAAGAGTTAAGACTGTAGCTATTAGGCCAGAGTAAGAGTCCAAGACCTTAACCATTAGGCCAGAGTAAGAGTTAATACAGTAGCTATGAGGCCAGAGTAAGAGTTAAGACAGTAGCTATTAGGCCAGAGTAAGAGTCCAAGACATTAACCATTAGGCCAGAGTAAGAGTTAAGACAGTAGCTATGAGGCCAGAGTAAGAGTTAAGACAGTATCTATGAGGCCAGAGTAAGAGTCCAAGACCTTAACCATTAGGCCAGAGTAAGAGTTAAGACAGTAGCTTTTAGGCCAGAGTAAGGGTTAAGACAGTAGCTATTAGGCCAGAGTAAGAGTTAAGACAGTAGCTATGATGCCAGAGTAAGTGTCCAAGACCTTAACCATTAGGCCAGAGTAAGAGTTAAGACAGTAGCTATGAGGCCAGAGGAAGAGTTAAGACAGTAGCTATGAGGCCTGAGTAAGAGTTAAGACAGTAGCTATTAGGCCAGAGTAAGAGTTAAGACAGTAGCTATGAGGCCAGAGTAAGAGTTAGGACAGTAGCTATGAGGCCAGAGTAAGAGTCCAAGAAATTAACCATTAGGCCAGAGTAAGAGTTAAGACAGTAGCTATGAGGCCAGAGTAAGAGTTAAGACAGTAGCTATGAGGCCAGAGTAAGAGTTAAGACAGTAGCTTTGAGGCCAGAGTAAGAGTTAAGACAGTAGCTATGAGGCCAGAGTAAGAGTCCAAGACCTTAACCATTAGGCCAGAGTAAGAGTTAAGACAGTAGCTATGAGGCCAGAGTAAGAGTTAAGACAGTAGCTATGAGGCCAGAGTAAGAGTCCAAGACCTTAACCATCAGGCCAGAGTAAGAGTTAAGACAGTAGCTATGAGGCCAGAGTAAGAGTTAAGACAGTAGCTATTAGGCCAGAGTAAGAGTTAAGACAGTAGCTATGAGGCCAGAGTAAGAGTTATGACAGTAGCTATGAGGCCAGAGTAAGAGTCCAATACCTTAACCATTAGGCCAGAGTAAGAGTTAAGACAGTAGCTATGAGGCCAGAGTAAGAGTTAAGACAGTAGCTATGAGGCCAGAGTAAGAGTTAAGACAGTAGCTATGAGGCCAGAGTAAGAGTCCAAGACCTTAACCATTAGGCAAGAGTAAGAGTTAAGACAGTAGCTATTAGGCCAGAGTAAGAGTTAAGACAGTAGCTATTAGGCCAGAGTAAGAGTTAAGACAGTAGCTATGAGGCCAGAGTAAGAGTTAAGACAGTAGCTATGAGGCCAGAGTAAGAGTTAAGACAGTAGCTATTAGGCCAGAGTAAGAGTCCAAGACCTTAACCATTAGGCCAGAGTAAGAGTTAAGACAGTAGCTATTAGGCCAGAGTAAGAGTTAAGACAGTAGCTATGAGGCCAGAGTAAGAGTTAAGACAGTAGCTATGAGGCCAGAGTAAGAGTCCAAGACCTTAACCTTTATGCCAGAGTAAGAGTTAAGACAGTAGCTATGAGGCCAGAGTAAGAGTTAAGACAGTAGCTATGAGGCCAGAGTAAGAGTTAAGACAGTAGCTATGAGGCCAGATTAAGAGTCCAAGACCTTAACCATTAGGCCAGAGTAAGAGTTAAGACAGTAGCTATGAGGCCAGAGTAAGAGTTAAGACAGTAGCTATTAGGCCAGAGTAAGAGTCCAAGACCCTAACCATTAGGCCAGAGTAAGAGTTAAGACAGTAGCTATGAGGCCAGAGTAGGAGTTAAGACAGTAGCTATGAGGCCAGAGTAAGTTTCCAAGACCTTAACCATTAGGCCAGAGTAAGAGTTAAGACAGTAGCTATGAGGCCAAAGTAAGAGTACAATACCTTAACCATTAGGCCAGAGTAAAAGTTAAGACAGTAGCTATGAGGCCAGAGTAAGAGTTAAGACAGTAGCTATTAGGCCAGAGTAAGAGTCCAAGACCTTAACCATTAGACCAGAGTAAGAGTTAAGACAGTAGCTATTAGGCCAGAGTAAGAGTTAAGACAGTAGCTATGATGCCAGAGTAAGAGTTAAGACAGTAGCTATTAGGCCAGAGTAAGAGTTAAGACAGTAGCTATGATGCCAGAGTAAGAGTCAGGACAGTAGCTATGAGGCCAGAGTAAGAGTTAAGACAGTAGCTATGAGGCCAGAGTAAGAGTCCAAGACCTTAACCATTAGGCCAGAGTAATATTTAAGACAGTAGCTATTAGGCCAGAGTAAGAGTTAAGACAGTAGCTATGAGGCCAGAGTAAGAGTTAAGACAGTAGCTATGAGGCCAGAGTAAGAGTCCAAGACCTTAACCATTAGGCCAGAGTATGAGTTAAGACAGTAGCTATGAGGCCAGAGTAAGAGTTAAGACAGTAGCTATGAGGCCAGAGTAAGAGTTAAGACAGTAGCTATTAGGCCAGTGTAAGAGTTAAGACAGTAGCTATGAGGCCAGAGTAAGAGTTAAGACAGTAGCTATGAGGCCAGAGTAAGAGTCCAAGACCTTAACCATTAGGCCAGATTAAGAGTTAAGACAGTAGCTATGAGACCAGAGTAAGAGTTAAGACAGTAGCTATTAGGCCAGAGTAAGAGTCCAAGACCTTAACCATTAGGCCAGAGTAAGAGTTAAGACAGTAGCTATGAGGCTAGAGTAAGAGTTAAGACAGTAGCTATGAGGCCAGAGTAAGAGTTAAGACAGTAGCTATGAGGCCAGAGTAAGAGTTAAGACAGTAGCTATGAGGCCAGAGTAAGAGTCCAAGACAGTAGCTATGAGGCCAGAGTAAGAGTCCAAGACCTTCACCATTAGGCCAGAGTAACAGTTAAGACAATAGCTATGAGGCCAGAGTAAGAGTTAAGACAGTAGCTATGAGGCCATAGTAAGAGTTAAGACAGTTGCTATGAGGCCAGAGTAAGAGTCCAAGACCTTCACCATTAGGCCAGAGTAAAAGTAAGGACAGTAGCTATTAGGCCAGAGTAAGAGTTAAGACAGTAGCTATGAGGCCAGAGTAAGAGTTAAGACAGTAGCTATGAGGCCATAGTAAGAGTTAAGACAGTAGCTATTAGGCCAGAGTAAGAATTAAGACAGTAGCTATGAGGCCAGAGTAAGAGTCCAAGACCTTAACCAATAGGCCAGAGTAAGAGTTAAGACAGTAGCTCTGAGGCCAGAGTAAGAGTTAAGACAGTAGCTATGAGGCCAGAGTAAGAGTCCAAGACCTTAACCATTAGGCCAGAGTAAGAGTTAAGACAGTAGCTATGAGGCCAGAGTAAGAGTTAAGACAGTAGCTATGAGGCCATAGTAAGAGTCCAAGACCTTAACCATTAGGCCAGAGTAAGAGTTAAGACAGTAGCTATGAGGCCAGAGTAAGAGTTAAGACAGTAGCTATGAGGCCAGAGTAAGAGTCCAAGACCTTAACCATTAGGCCAGAGTAAGAGTTAAGACAGTAGCTATTAGGCCAGAGTAAGAATTAAGACAGTAGCTATGAGGCCAGAGTAAGAGTTAAGACCTTAACCATTATGCCAGTGTAAGAGTTAAGACAGTAGCTATGAGGCCAGAGTAAGAGTTAAGACAGTAGCTATGAGGCCAGAGTAAGATTCCAAGACCTTAACCATTAGGCCAGAGTAAGTGTTAAGACAGTAGCTACGAGGCCAGAGTAAGAGTTAAGACAGTAGCTATTAGGCCAGAGTAAGAGTCCAAGACCTTAACCATTAGGACAAAGTAAGAGTTAAGACAGTAGCTATGAGGCCAGAGTACGAGTTAAGACAGTATCTATGAGGCCAGAGTAAGAGTCTAAGACCTTAACCATTAGGCCAGAGTAAGAGTTAAGACAGTAGCTATGAGGCCAGAGTAAGAGTTAAGACAGTAGCTAAGAGGCCAAAGTAAGATTCCAAGACCTTAACCATTAGGCCAGAGTAATTAATAAGACAGTAGCTATGAGGCCAGAGTAAGAGTCCAAGACCTTAACCATTAGGCCAGAGTAAGAGTTAAGACAGCAGCTATTAGGCCAGAGTAAGAGTTAAGACATTAGCTATTAGGCCAGAGTAAGAGTTAAGACAGTAGCTATGAGGCCAGAGCAAGAGTCCAATACCTTAACCATTAGGCTAGAGTAAGAGTTAAGACATTAGCTATGAGGCCAGAGTAAGAGTTAAGACTGTAGCTATTAGGCCAGAGTAAGAGTCCAAGACCTTAACCATTAGGCCAGAGTAAGAGTTAAGACAGTAGCTATGAGGCCAGAGTAAGAGTTAAGACAGTAGCTATGAGGCCAGAGTAAGAGTTAAGACCGTAGCTATTAGGCCAGAGTAAGAGTCCAAGACCTTAACCATTAGGCCAGGATAAGAGTTAAGACAGTAGCTATGAGGCCAGAGTAAGAGTTAAGACAGTAGTTATGAGGCCAGAGTAAGAGTTAAGAAAGTAGCTATTAGGCCAGAGCAAGAGTCCAAGACATTAACCATTAGGCCAGAGCAAGAGTTAAGACAGTAGCTATGAGGCCAGAGTAAGAGTTAAGACAGCATCTATTAGGCCAGAGTAAGAGTCCAAGACCTTAACCATTAGGCCAGAGTAAGAGTTAAGACAGTAGCTTTTAGGCCAGAGTAAGAGTTAAGACAGTAGCTATGAGGCCAGAGTAAGAATTAAGACAGTAGCTATTAGCCCAGAGTAAGAGTTAAGACAGTAGCTATGAGGCCAGAGTAAGAGTTAAGACAGTAGCTATGAGGCAAGAGTAAGAGTCCAAGACCTTAACCATTAGGCCAGAGTAAGAGTTAAGACAGTAGCTATTAGGCCAGAGTAAGAATTAAGACAGTAGCTATGAGGCCAAAGTAAGAGTTAAGACCTTAACCATTATGCCAGAGTAAGAGTTAAGACAGTAGCTATGAGGCCAGAGTAAGAGTTAAGACAGTAGCTATGAGGCCAGATTAAGATTCCAAGACCTTAACCATTAGGCCAGAGTAAGTGTTAAGACAGTAGCTACGAGGCCAGAGTAAGAGTTAAGACAGTAGCTATTAGGCCAGAGTAAGAGTCCAAGACCTTAACCATTAGGACAGAGTAAGAGTTAAGACAGTAGCTATGAGGCCAGAGTAAGAGTTAAGACAGTATCTATGAGGCCAGAGTAAGAGTCTAAGACCTTAACCATTAGGCCAGAGTAAGAGTTAAGACAGTAGCTATGAGGCCAGAGTAAGAGTTAAGACAGTAGCTAAGAGGCCAAAGTAAGATTCCAAGACCTTAACCATTAGGCCAGAGTAATTAATAAGACAGTAGCTATGAGGCCAGAGTAAGAGTCCAAGACCTTAACCATTAGGCCAGAGTAAGAGTTAAGACAGTAGCTATTAGGCCAGAGTAAGAGTTAAGACAGTAGCTATTAGGCCAGAGTAAGAGTTAAGACAGTAGCTATGAGGCCAGAGTAAGAGTCCAATACCTTAACCATTAGGCCAGAGTAAGAGTTAAGACAGTAGCTATTGGGCCAGAGTAAGAGTTAAGACAGTAGCTATTAGGCCAGAGTAAGAGTTAAGACAGTAGCTATTAGGCCAGAGCAAGAGTCCAAGACCTTAACCATTAGGCCAGAGTAAGAGTTAAGACAGTAGCTATGAGGCCAGAGTAAGAGTTAAGACAGTAGCTATGAGGCCAGAGTAAGAGTTAAGACCGTAGCTATTAGGCCAGAGTAAGAGTCCAAGACCTTAACCATTAGGCCAGAGTAAGAGTTAAGACAGTAGCTATTGGGCCAGAGTAAGAGTTAAGACTGTAGCTATTAGGCCAGAGTAAGAGTCCAAGACCTTAACCATTAGGCCAGAGTAAGAGTTAAGACAGTAGCTATGAGGCCAGAGTAAGAGTTAAGACAGTAGCTATGAGGCCAGAGTAAGAGTTAAGACAGTAGCTATTAGGCCAGAGTAAGAGTCCAAGACATTAACCATTAGGCCAGAGTAAGAGTTAAGACAGTTGCTATGAGGCCAGAGTAAGAGTTAAGACAGTATCTATTAGGCCAGAGTAGGAGTCCAAGACCTTAACCATTAGGCCAGAGTAAGAGTTAAGACAGTAGCTTTTAGGCCAGAGTAAGAGTTAAGACAGTAGCTATGAGGCCAGAGTAAGAGTTAAGACAGTAGCTATTAGGCCAGAGTAAGAGTTAAGACAGTAGCTATGAGGCCAGAGTAAGAGTTAAGACAGTAGCTATGAGGCCAGAGTAAGTGTCCAAGACCTTAACCATTAGGCCAGAGTAAGAGTTAAGACAGTAGCTATGAGGCCAGAGGAAGAGTTAAGACAGTAGCTATGAGGCCAGAGTAAGAGTTAAGACAGTAGCTATTAGGCCAGAGTAAGAGTTAAGACAGTAGCTATGAGGCCAGAGTAAGAGTTAGGACAGTAGCTATGAGGCCAGAGTAAGAGTCCAAGACCTTAACCATTAGGCCAGAGTAAGAGTTAAGACAGTAGCTGTGAGGCCAGAGTAAGAGTTAAGACAGTAGCTATGAGGCCAGAGTAAGAGTTAAGACAGTAGCTATGAGGCCAGAGTAAGAGTTAAGACAGTAGCTTTGAGGCCAGAGTAAGAGTTAAGACAGTAGCTATGAGGCCAGAGTAAGAGTCCAAGACCTTAACCATTAGGCCAGAGTAAGAGTTAAGACAGTAGCTATGAGGCCAGAGTAAGAGTTAAGACAGTAGCTATGAGGCCAGAGTAAGAGTTATGACAGTAGCTATGAGGCCAGAGTAAGAGTCCAAGACCTTAACCATTAGGCCAGAGTAAGAGTTAAGACAGTAGCTATGAGGCCAGAGTAAGAGTTAAGACAGTATCTATGAGGCCAGAGTAAGATTCCAAGACCTTAACCATTAGGCCAGAGTAATTAATAAGACAGTAGCTATGAGGCCAGAGTAAGAGTCCAAGACCTTAACCATTAGGCCAGAGTAAGAGTTAAGACAGTAGCTATTAGGCCAGAGTAAGAGTTAAGACAGTAGCTATTAGGCCAGAGTAAGAGTTAAGACAGTAGCTATTAGGCCAGAGTAAGAGTAAGAGTTAAGACAGTAGCTATGAGGCCAGAGTAAGAGTCCAATACCTTAACCATTAGGCCAGAGTAAGAGTTAAGACAGTAGCTATTGGGCCAGAGTAAGAGTTAAGACAGTAGCTATTAGGCCAGAGTAAGAGTTAAGACAGTAGCTATGAGGCCAGAGTAAGAGTTAAGACAGTAGCTATTAGGCCAGAGCAAGAGTCCAAGACCTTAACCATTAGGCCAGAGTAAGAGTTAAGACAGTAGCTATGAGGCCAGAGTAAGAGTTAAGACTGTAGCTATTAGGCCAGAGTAAGAGTCCAAGACCTTAACCATTAGGCCAGAGTAAGAGTTAAGACAGTAGCTATGAGGCCAGAGTAAGAGTTAAGACAGTAGCTATGAGGCCAGAGTAAGAGTTAAGACCATAGCTATTAGGCCAGAGTAAGAGTCCAAGACCTTAACCATTAGGCCAGAGTAAGAGTTAAGACAGTAGCTATGAGGCCAGAGTAAGAGTTAAGACAGTAGCTATGAGGCCAGAGTAAGAGTTAAGACAGTAGCTATTAGGCCAGAGTAAGAGTCCAAGACATTAACCATTAGGCCAGAGTAAGAGTTAAGACAGTAGCTATGAGGCCAGAGTAAGAGTTAAGACAGTATCTATTAGGCCAGAGTAAGAGTCCAAGACCTTAACCATTAGGCCAGAGTAAGAGTTAAGACAGTAGCTTTTAGGCCAGAGTAAGAGTTAAGACAGTAGCTATGAGGCCAGAGTAAGAGTTAAGACAGTAGCTATTAGGACAGAGTAAGAGTTAAGACAGTAGCTATGAGGCCAGAGTAAGAGTTAAGACAGTAGCTATGAGGCCAGAGTAAGTGTCCAAGACCTTAACCATTAGGCCAGAGTAAGAGTTAAGACAGTAGCTATGAGGCCAGAGGAAGAGTTAAGACAGTAGCTATGAGGCCAGAGTAAGAGTTAAGACAGTTGCTATTAGGCCAGAGTAAGAGTTAAGACAGTAGCTATGAGGCCAGAGTAAGAGTCCAAGACCTTAACCATTAGGCCAGAGTAAGAGTTAGGACAGTAGCTATGAGGCCAGAGTAAGAGTTAGGACAGTAGCTATGAGGCCAGAGTAAGAGTCCAAGACCTTAACCATTAGGCCAGAGTAAGAGTTAAGACAGTAGCTGTGAGGCCAGAGTAAGAGTTAAGACAGTAGCTATGAGGCCAGAGTAAGAGTCCAAGACCTTAACCATTAGGCCAGAGTAAGAGTTAAGACAGTAGCTATGAGGCCAGAGTAAGAGTTAAGACAGTAGCTATGAGGCCAGAGTAAGAGTTATGACAGCAGCTATGAGGCCAGAGTAAGAGTCCAAGACCTTAACCATTAGGCCAGAGTAAGAGTTAAGACAGTAGCTATGAGGCCAGAGTAAGAGTTAAGACAGTATCTATGAGGCCAGAGTAAGATTCCAAGACCTTAACCATTAGGCCAGAGTAATTAATAAGACAGTAGCTATGAGGCCAGAGTAAGAGTCCAAGACCTTAACCATTAGGCCAGAGTAAGAGTTAAGACAGTAGCTATTAGGCCAGAGTAAGAGTTAAGACAGTAGCTATTAGGCCAGAGTAAGAGTTAAGACAGTAGCTATTAGGCCAGAGTAAGAGTAAGAGTTAAGACAGTAGCTATGAGGCCAGAGTAAGAGTTAAGACAGTAGCTATTAGGCCAGAGTAAGAGTTAAGACAGTAGCTATTAGGCCAGAGTAAGAGTAAGAGTTAAGACAGTAGCTATGAGGCCAGAGTAAGAGTTAAGACAGTAGCTATTAGGCCAGAGTAAGAGTTAAGACAGTAGCTATGAGGCCAGAGTAAGAGTTATGACAGTAGCTATGAGGCCAGAGTAAGAGTCCAAGACCTTAACCATTAGGCCAGAGTAAGAGTTAAGACAGTAGCTATGAGGCCAGAGTAAGAGTTAAGACAGTAGCTATGAGGCCAGAGTAAGAGTCCAAGACCTTAACCATTAGGCAAGAGTAAGAGTTAAGACAGTAGCTATTAGGCCAGAGTAAGAGTTAAGACAGTAGCTATTAGGCCAGAGTAAGAGTTAAGACAGTAGCTATGAGGCCAGAGTAAGAGTTAAGACAGTAGCTATGAGGCCAGAGTAAGAGTTAAGACAGTAGCTATTAGGCCAGAGTAAGAGTCCAAGACCTTAACCATTAGGCCAGAGTAAGAGTTAAGACAGTAGCTATTAGACCAGAGTAAGAGTTAAGACAGTAGCTATGAGGCCAGAGTAAGAGTTAAGACAGTAGCTATGAGGCCAGAGTAAGAGTCCAAGACCTTAACCTTTATGCCAGAGTAAGAGTTAAGACAGTAGCTATGAGGCCAGAGTAAGAGTTAAGACAGTAGCTATGAGGCCAGAGTAAGAGTTAAGACAGTAGCTATGAGGCCAGATTAAGAGTCCAAGACCTTAACCATTAGGCCAGAGTAAGAGTTAAGACAGTAGCTATGAGGCCAGAGTAAGAGTTAAGACAGTAGCTATTAGGCCAGAGTAAGAGTCCAAGACCCTAACCATTAGGCCAGAGTAAGAGTTAAGACAGTAGCTATGAGGCCAGAGTAGGAGTTAAGACAGTAGCTATGAGGCCAGAGTAAGTTTCCAAGACCTTAACCATTAGGCCAGAGTAAGAGTTAAGACAGTAGCTATGAGGCCAGAGTAAGAGTTAAGACAGTAGCTATGAGGCCAGAGTAAGAGTTAAGACAGTAGCTATGAGGCCAGATTAAGAGTCCAAGACCTTAACCATTAGGCCAGAGTAAGAGTTAAGACAGTAGCTATGAGGCCAGAGTAAGAGTTAAGACAGTAGCTATTAGGCCAGAGTAAGAGTCCAAGACCCTAACCATTAGGCCAGAGTAAGAGTTAAGACAGTAGCTATGAGGCCAGAGTAGGAGTTAAGACAGTAGCTATGAGGCCAGAGTAAGTTTCCAAGACCTTAACCATTAGGCCAGAGTAAGAGTTAAGACAGTAGCTATGAGGCCAGAGTAAGAGTTAAGACAGTAGCTATGAGGCCAAAGTAAGAGTCCAAGACCTTAACCATTAGGCCAGAGTAAAAGTTAAGACAGTAGCTATGAGGCCAGAGTAAGAGTTAAGACAGTAGCTATTAGGCCAGAGTAAGAGTCCAAGACCTTAACCATTAGACCAGAGTAAGAGTTAAGACAGTAGCTATTAGGCCAGAGTAAGAGTTAAGACAGTAGCTATGATGCCAGAGTAAGAGTTAAGACAGTAGCTATTAGGCCAGAGTAAGAGTTAAGACAGTAGCTATGATGCCAGAGTAAGAGTCAGGACAGTAGCTATGAGGCCAGAGTAAGAGTTAAGACAGTAGCTATGAGGCCAGAGTATGAGTCCAAGACCTTAACCATTAGGCCAGAGTAATATTTAAGACAGTAGCTATTAGGCCAGAGTAAGAGTTAAGACAGTAGCTATGAGGCCAGAGTAAGAGTTAAGACAGTAGCTATGAGGCCAGAGTAAGAGTCCAAGACCTTAACCATTAGGCCAGAGTATGAGTTAAGACAGTAGCTATGAGGCCAGAGTAAGAGTTAAGACAGTAGCTATGAGGCCAGAGTAAGAGTTAAGACAGTAGCTATTAGGCCAGAGTAAGAGTTAAGACAGTAGCTATGAGGCCAGAGTAAGAGTTAAGACAGTAGCTATGAGGCCAGAGTAAGAGTCCAAGACCTTAACCATTAGGCCAGAGTAAGAGTTAAGAGAGTAGCTATGAGACCAGAGTAAGAGTTAAGACAGTAGCTATTAGGCCAGAGTAAGAGTCCAAGACCTTAACCATTAGGCCAGAGTAAGAGTTAAGACAGTAGCTATTAGGACAGAGTAAGAGTTAAGACAGTAGCTATGAGGCCAGAGTAAGAGTTAAGACAGTAGCTATGAGGCCAGAGTAAGTGTCCAAGACCTTAACCATTAGGCCAGAGTAAGAGTTAAGACAGTAGCTATGAGGCCAGAGGAAGAGTTAAGACAGTAGCTATGAGGCCAGAGTAAGAGTTAAGACAGTTGCTATTAGGCCAGAGTAAGAGTTAAGACAGTAGCTATGAGGCCAGAGTAAGAGTTAGGACAGTAGCTATGAGGCCAGAGTAAGAGTCCAAGACCTTAACCATTAGGCCAGAGTAAGAGTTAAGACAGTAGCTGTGAGGCCAGAGTAAGAGTTAAGACAGTAGCTATGAGGCCAGAGTAAGAGTTAAGACAGTAGCTATGAGGCCAGAGTAAGAGTTAAGACAGTAGCTTTGAGGCCAGAGTAAGAGTTATGACAGTAGCTATGAGGCCAGAGTAAGAGTCCAAGACCTTAACCATTAGGCCAGAGTAAGAGTTAAGACAGTAGCTATGAGGCCAGAGTAAGAGTTAAGACAGTAGCTATGAGGCCAGAGTAAGAATTATGACAGTAGCTATGAGGCCAGAGTGAGAGTCCAAGACCTTAACCATTAGGCCAGAGTAAGAGTTAAGACAGTAGCTATGAGGCAAGAGTAAGAGTTAAGACAGTAGCTATGAGGCCAGAGTTAGAGTCCAAGACCTTAACCATTAGGCCAGAGTAAGAGTTAAGACAGTAGCTATTGGGCCAGAGTAAGAGTTAAGACAGTAGCTATTAGGCCAGAGTAAGAGTTAAGACAGTAGCTATGAGGCCAGAGTAAGAGTTAAGACAGTAGCTATTAGGCCAGAGTAAGAGTCCAAGACCTTAACCATTAGGCCAGAGTAAGAGTTAAGACAATAGCTATGAGGCCAGAGTAAGAGTTAACACCGTAGCTATTAGACCAGAGTAAGAGTCCAAGACCTTAACCATTAGGCCAGAGTAAGAGTTAAGACAGTAGCTATGAGGCCAGAGTAAGAGTTAAGACAGTAGCTATGAGGCCAGAGTAAGAGTTAAGACTGTAGCTATTAGGCCAGAGTAAGAGTCCAAGACCTTAACCATTAGGCCAGAGTAAGAGTTAATACAGTAGCTATGAGGCCAGAGTAAGAGGTAAGACAGTAGCTATTAGGCCAGAGTAAGAGTCCAAGACATTAACCATTAGGCCAGAGTAAGTGTTAAGACAGTAGCTATGAGGCCAGAGTAAGAGTTAAGACAGTATCTATGAGGCCAGAGTAAGAGTCCAAGACCTTAACCATTAGGCCAGAGTAAGAGTTAAGACAGTAGCTTTTAGGCCAGAGTAAGGGTTAAGACAGTAGCTATGAGGCCAGAGTAAGAGTTAAGACAGTAGCTATGAGGCCTGAGTAAGAGTTAAGACAGTAGCTATTAGGCCAGAGTAAGAGTTAAGACAGTAGCTATGAGGCCAGAGTAAGAGTTAAGACAGTAGCTATGAGGCCAGAGTAAGTGTCCAAGACCTTAACCATTAGGCCAGAGTAAGAGTTAAGACAGCAGCTATGAGGCCAGAGGAAGAGTTAAGACAGTAGCTATGAGGCCTGAGTAAGAGTTAAGACAGTAGCTATGAGGCCAGAGTAAGAGTCCAAGACCTTAACCATTAGGCCAGAGTAAGAGTTAAGACAGTAGCTATGAGGCCAGAGTAAGAGTTAAGACAGTAGCTATGAGGCCAGAGTAAGAGTTATGACAGTAGCTATGAGGCCAGAGTAAGAGTCCAAAACCTTAACCATTAGGCCAGAGTAAGAGTTAAGACAGTAGCTATGAGGCAAGAGTAAGAGTTAAGACAGTAGCTATGAGGCCAGAGTTAGAGTCCAAGACCTTAACCATTAGGCCAGAGTAAGAGTTAAGACAGTAGCTATTGGGCCAGAGTAAGGGTTAAGACAGTAGCTATTAGGCCAGAGTAAGAGATAAGACAGTAGCTATGAGGCCAGAGTAAGAGTTAAGACAGTAGCTATTAGGCCAGAGTAAGAGTCCAAGACCTTAACCATTAGGCCAGAGTAAGAGTTAAGACAGTAGCTATGAGGCCAGAGTAAGAGTTAAGACCGTAGCTATTAGGCCAGAGTAAGAGTCCAAGACCTTAACCATTAGGCCAGAGTAAGAGTTAAGACAGTAGCTATGAGGCCAGAGTAAGAGTTAAGACAGTAGCTATGAGGCCAGAGTAAGAGTTAAGACTGTAGCTATTAGGCCAGAGTAAGAGTCCAAGACCTTAACCATTAGGCCAGAGTAAGAGTTAATACAGTAGCTATGAGGCCAGAGTAAGAGTTAAGACAGTAGCTATTAGGCCAGAGTAAGAGTCCAAGACATTAACCATTAGGCCAGAGTAAGAGTTAAGACAGTAGCTATGAGGCCAGAGTAAGAGTTAAGACAGTATCTATGAGGCCAGAGTAAGAGTCCAAGACCTTAACCATTAGGCCAGAGTAAGAGTTAAGACAGTAGCTTTTAGGCCAGAGTAAGGGTTAAGACAGTAGCTATGAGGCCAGAGTAAGAGTTAAGACAGTAGCTATTAGGCCAGAGTAAGAGTTAAGACAGTAGCTATGAGACCAGAGTAAGAGTTAAGACAGTAGCTATGAGGCCAGAGTAAGTGTCCAAGACCTTAACCATTAGGCCAGAGTAAGAGTTAAGACAGTAGCTATGAGGCCAGAGGAAGAGTTAAGACAGTAGCTATGAGGCCTGAGTAAGAGTTAAGACAGTAGCTATTAGGCCAGAGTAAGAGTTAAGACAGTAGCTATGAGGCCAGAGTAAGAGTTAGGACAGTAGCTATGAGGCCAGAGTAAGAGTCCAAGAAATTAACCATTAGGCCAGTGTAAGAGTTAAGACAGTAGCTATGAGGCCAGAGTAAGAGTTAAGACAGTAGCTATGAGGCCAGAGTAAGAGTTAAGACAGTAGCTTTGAGGCCAGAGTAAGAGTTAAGACAGTAGCTATGAGGTCAGAGTAAGAGTCCAAGACCTTAACCATTAGGCCAGAGTAAGAGTTAAGACAGTAGCTATGAGGCCAGAGTAAGAGTTAAGACAGTAGCTATGAGGCCAGAGTAAGAGTCCAAGACCTTAACCATTAGGCCAGAGTAAGAGTTAAGACAGTAGCTATGAGGCCAGAGTAAGAGTTAAGACAGTAGCTATGAGGCCAGAGTAAGAGTTAAGACAGTAGCTATGAGGCCAGAGTAAGAGTTATGACAGTAGCTATGAGGCCAGAGTAAGAGTCCAAGACCTTAACCATTAGGCCAGAGTAAGAGTTAAGACAGTAGCTATGAGGCCAGAGTAAGAGTTAAGACAGTAGCTATGAGGCCAGAGTAAGAGTTAAGACAGTAGCTATGAGGCCAGAGTAAGAGTCCAAGACCTTAACCATTAGGCAAGAGTAAGAGTTAAGACAGTAGCTATTAGGCCAGAGTAAGAGTTAAGACAGTAGCTATTAGGCCAGAGTAAGAGTTAAGACAGTAGCTATGAGGCCAGAGTAAGAGTTAAGACAGTAGCTATGAGGCCAGAGTAAGAGTTAAGACAGTAGCTATTAGGCCAGAGTAAGAGTCCAAGACCTTAACCATTAGGCCAGAGTAAGAGTTAAGACAGTAGCTATTAGGCCAGAGTAAGAGTTAAGACAGTAGCTATGAGGCCAGAGTAAGAGTTAAGACAGTAGCTATGAGGCCAGAGTAAGAGTCCAAGACCTTAACCTTTATGCCAGAGTAAGAGTTAAGACAGTAGCTATGAGGCCAGAGTAAGAGTTAAGACAGTAGCTATGAGGCCAGAGTAAGAGTTAAGACAGTAGCTATGAGGCCAGATTAAGAGTCCAAGACCTTAACCATTAGGCCAGAGTAAGAGTTAAGACAGTAGCTATGAGGCCAGAGTAAGAGTTAAGACAGTAGCTATTAGGCCAGAGTAAGAGTCCAAGACCCTAACCATTAGGCCAGAGTAAGAGTTAAGACAGTAGCTATGAGGCCAGAGTAGGAGTTAAGACAGTAGCTATGAGGCCAGAGTAAGTTTCCAAGACCTTAACCATTAGGCCAGAGTAAGAGTTAAGACAGTAGCTATGAGGCCAGAGTAAGAGTTAAGACAGTAGCTATGAGGCCAAAGTAAGAGTCCTAGACCTTAACCATTAGGCCAGAGTAAAAGTTAAGACAGTAGCTATGAGGCCAGAGTAAGAGTTAAGACAGTAGCTATTAGGCCAGAGTAAGAGTCCAAGACCTTAACCATTAGACCAGAGTAAGAGTTAAGACAGTAGCTATTAGGCCAGAGTAAGAGTTAAGACAGTAGCTATGATGCCAGAGTAAGAGTTAAGACAGTAGCTATTAGGCCAGAGTAAGAGTTAAGACAGTAGCTATGATGCCAGAGTAAGAGTCAGGACAGTAGCTATGAGGCCAGAGTAAGAGTTAAGACAGTAGCTATGAGGCTAGAGTAAGAGTCCAAGACCTTAACCATTAGGCCAGAGTAAGAGTTAAGACAGTAGCTTTTAGGCCAGAGTAAGGGTTAAGACAGTAGCTATTAGGCCAGAGTAAGAGTTAAGACAGTAGCTATGATGCCAGAGTAAGTGTCCAAGACCTTAACCATTAGGCCAGAGTAAGAGTTAAGACAGTAGCTATGAGGCCAGAGGAAGAGTTAAGACAGTAGCTATGAGGCCTGAGTAAGAGTTAAGACAGTAGCTATTAGGCCAGAGTAAGAGTTAAGACAGTAGCTATGAGGCCAGAGTAAGAGTTAGGACAGTAGCTATGAGGCCAGAGTAAGAGTCCAAGAAATTAACCATTAGGCCAGAGTAAGAGTTAAGACAGTAGCTATGAGGCCAGAGTAAGAGTTAAGACAGTAGCTATGAGGCCAGAGTAAGAGTTAAGACAGTAGCTTTGAGGCCAGAGTAAGAGTTAAGACAGTAGCTATGAGGCCAGAGTAAGAGTCCAAGACCTTAACCATTAGGCCAGAGTAAGAGTTAAGACAGTAGCTATGAGGCCAGAGTAAGAGTTAAGACAGTAGCTATGAGGCCAGAGTAAGAGTCCAAGACCTTAACCATCAGGCCAGAGTAAGAGTTAAGACAGTAGCTATGAGGCCAGAGTAAGAGTTAAGACAGTAGCTATTAGGCCAGAGTAAGAGTTAAGACAGTAGCTATGAGGCCAGAGTAAGAGTTATGACAGTAGCTATGAGGCCAGAGTAAGAGTCCAATACCTTAACCATTAGGCCAGAGTAAGAGTTAAGACAGTAGCTATGAGGCCAGAGTAAGAGTTAAGACAGTAGCTATGAGGCCAGAGTAAGAGTTAAGACAGTAGCTATGAGGCCAGAGTAAGAGTCCAAGACCTTAACCATTAGGCAAGAGTAAGAGTTAAGACAGTAGCTATTAGGCCAGAGTAAGAGTTAAGACAGTAGCTATTAGGCCAGAGTAAGAGTTAAGACAGTAGCTATGAGGCCAGAGTAAGAGTTAAGACAGTAGCTATGAGGCCAGAGTAAGAGTTAAGACAGTAGCTATTAGGCCAGAGTAAGAGTCCAAGACCTTAACCATTAGGCCAGAGTAAGAGTTAAGACAGTAGCTATTAGGCCAGAGTAAGAGTTAAGACAGTAGCTATGAGGCCAGAGTAAGAGTTAAGACAGTAGCTATGAGGCCAGAGTAAGAGTCCAAGACCTTAACCTTTATGCCAGAGTAAGAGTTAAGACAGTAGCTATGAGGCCAGAGTAAGAGTTAAGACAGTAGCTATGAGGCCAGAGTAAGAGTTAAGACAGTAGCTATGAGGCCAGATTAAGAGTCCAAGACCTTAACCATTAGGCCAGAGTAAGAGTTAAGACAGTAGCTATGAGGCCAGAGTAAGAGTTAAGACAGTAGCTATTAGGCCAGAGTAAGAGTCCAAGACCCTAACCATTAGGCCAGAGTAAGAGTTAAGACAGTAGCTATGAGGCCAGAGTAGGAGTTAAGACAGTAGCTATGAGGCCAGAGTAAGTTTCCAAGACCTTAACCATTAGGCCAGAGTAAGAGTTAAGACAGTAGCTATGAGGCCAAAGTAAGAGTACAATACCTTAACCATTAGGCCAGAGTAAAAGTTAAGACAGTAGCTATGAGGCCAGAGTAAGAGTTAAGACAGTAGCTATTAGGCCAGAGTAAGAGTCCAAGACCTTAACCATTAGACCAGAGTAAGAGTTAAGACAGTAGCTATTAGGCCAGAGTAAGAGTTAAGACAGTAGCTATGATGCCAGAGTAAGAGTTAAGACAGTAGCTATTAGGCCAGAGTAAGAGTTAAGACAGTAGCTATGATGCCAGAGTAAGAGTCAGGACAGTAGCTATGAGGCCAGAGTAAGAGTTAAGACAGTAGCTATGAGGCCAGAGTAAGAGTCCAAGACCTTAACCATTAGGCCAGAGTAATATTTAAGACAGTAGCTATTAGGCCAGAGTAAGAGTTAAGACAGTAGCTATGAGGCCAGAGTAAGAGTTAAGACAGTAGCTATGAGGCCAGAGTAAGAGTCCAAGACCTTAACCATTAGGCCAGAGTATGAGTTAAGACAGTAGCTATGAGGCCAGAGTAAGAGTTAAGACAGTAGCTATGAGGCCAGAGTAAGAGTTAAGACAGTAGCTATTAGGCCAGTGTAAGAGTTAAGACAGTAGCTATGAGGCCAGAGTAAGAGTTAAGACAGTAGCTATGAGGCCAGAGTAAGAGTCCAAGACCTTAACCATTAGGCCAGATTAAGAGTTAAGACAGTAGCTATGAGACCAGAGTAAGAGTTAAGACAGTAGCTATTAGGCCAGAGTAAGAGTCCAAGACCTTAACCATTAGGCCAGAGTAAGAGTTAAGACAGTAGCTATGAGGCTAGAGTAAGAGTTAAGACAGTAGCTATGAGGCCAGAGTAAGAGTTAAGACAGTAGCTATGAGGCCAGAGTAAGAGTTAAGACAGTAGCTATGAGGCCAGAGTAAGAGTCCAAGACAGTAGCTATGAGGCCAGAGTAAGAGTCCAAGACCTTCACCATTAGGCCAGAGTAACAGTTAAGACAATAGCTATGAGGCCAGAGTAAGAGTTAAGACAGTAGCTATGAGGCCATAGTAAGAGTTAAGACAGTTGCTATGAGGCCAGAGTAAGAGTCCAAGACCTTCACCATTAGGCCAGAGTAAAAGTAAGGACAGTAGCTATTAGGCCAGAGTAAGAGTTAAGACAGTAGCTATGAGGCCAGAGTAAGAGTTAAGACAGTAGCTATGAGGCCATAGTAAGAGTTAAGACAGTAGCTATTAGGCCAGAGTAAGAATTAAGACAGTAGCTATGAGGCCAGAGTAAGAGTCCAAGACCTTAACCAATAGGCCAGAGTAAGAGTTAAGACAGTAGCTCTGAGGCCAGAGTAAGAGTTAAGACAGTAGCTATGAGGCCAGAGTAAGAGTCCAAGACCTTAACCATTAGGCCAGAGTAAGAGTTAAGACAGTAGCTATGAGGCCAGAGTAAGAGTTAAGACAGTAGCTATGAGGCCATAGTAAGAGTCCAAGACCTTAACCATTAGGCCAGAGTAAGAGTTAAGACAGTAGCTATGAGGCCAGAGTAAGAGTTAAGACAGTAGCTATGAGGCCAGAGTAAGAGTCCAAGACCTTAACCATTAGGCCAGAGTAAGAGTTAAGACAGTAGCTATTAGGCCAGAGTAAGAATTAAGACAGTAGCTATGAGGCCAGAGTAAGAGTTAAGACCTTAACCATTATGCCAGTGTAAGAGTTAAGACAGTAGCTATGAGGCCAGAGTAAGAGTTAAGACAGTAGCTATGAGGCCAGAGTAAGATTCCAAGACCTTAACCATTAGGCCAGAGTAAGTGTTAAGACAGTAGCTACGAGGCCAGAGTAAGAGTTAAGACAGTAGCTATTAGGCCAGAGTAAGAGTCCAAGACCTTAACCATTAGGACAAAGTAAGAGTTAAGACAGTAGCTATGAGGCCAGAGTACGAGTTAAGACAGTATCTATGAGGCCAGAGTAAGAGTCTAAGACCTTAACCATTAGGCCAGAGTAAGAGTTAAGACAGTAGCTATGAGGCCAGAGTAAGAGTTAAGACAGTAGCTAAGAGGCCAAAGTAAGATTCCAAGACCTTAACCATTAGGCCAGAGTAATTAATAAGACAGTAGCTATGAGGCCAGAGTAAGAGTCCAAGACCTTAACCATTAGGCCAGAGTAAGAGTTAAGACAGCAGCTATTAGGCCAGAGTAAGAGTTAAGACATTAGCTATTAGGCCAGAGTAAGAGTTAAGACAGTAGCTATGAGGCCAGAGCAAGAGTCCAATACCTTAACCATTAGGCTAGAGTAAGAGTTAAGACATTAGCTATGAGGCCAGAGTAAGAGTTAAGACTGTAGCTATTAGGCCAGAGTAAGAGTCCAAGACCTTAACCATTAGGCCAGAGTAAGAGTTAAGACAGTAGCTATGAGGCCAGAGTAAGAGTTAAGACAGTAGCTATGAGGCCAGAGTAAGAGTTAAGACCGTAGCTATTAGGCCAGAGTAAGAGTCCAAGACCTTAACCATTAGGCCAGGATAAGAGTTAAGACAGTAGCTATGAGGCCAGAGTAAGAGTTAAGACAGTAGTTATGAGGCCAGAGTAAGAGTTAAGAAAGTAGCTATTAGGCCAGAGCAAGAGTCCAAGACATTAACCATTAGGCCAGAGCAAGAGTTAAGACAGTAGCTATGAGGCCAGAGTAAGAGTTAAGACAGCATCTATTAGGCCAGAGTAAGAGTCCAAGACCTTAACCATTAGGCCAGAGTAAGAGTTAAGACAGTAGCTTTTAGGCCAGAGTAAGAGTTAAGACAGTAGCTATGAGGCCAGAGTAAGAATTAAGACAGTAGCTATTAGCCCAGAGTAAGAGTTAAGACAGTAGCTATGAGGCCAGAGTAAGAGTTAAGACAGTAGCTATGAGGCAAGAGTAAGAGTCCAAGACCTTAACCATTAGGCCAGAGTAAGAGTTAAGACAGTAGCTATTAGGCCAGAGTAAGAATTAAGACAGTAGCTATGAGGCCAAAGTAAGAGTTAAGACCTTAACCATTATGCCAGAGTAAGAGTTAAGACAGTAGCTATGAGGCCAGAGTAAGAGTTAAGACAGTAGCTATGAGGCCAGATTAAGATTCCAAGACCTTAACCATTAGGCCAGAGTAAGTGTTAAGACAGTAGCTACGAGGCCAGAGTAAGAGTTAAGACAGTAGCTATTAGGCCAGAGTAAGAGTCCAAGACCTTAACCATTAGGACAGAGTAAGAGTTAAGACAGTAGCTATGAGGCCAGAGTAAGAGTTAAGACAGTATCTATGAGGCCAGAGTAAGAGTCTAAGACCTTAACCATTAGGCCAGAGTAAGAGTTAAGACAGTAGCTATGAGGCCAGAGTAAGAGTTAAGACAGTAGCTAAGAGGCCAAAGTAAGATTCCAAGACCTTAACCATTAGGCCAGAGTAATTAATAAGACAGTAGCTATGAGGCCAGAGTAAGAGTCCAAGACCTTAACCATTAGGCCAGAGTAAGAGTTAAGACAGTAGCTATTAGGCCAGAGTAAGAGTTAAGACAGTAGCTATTAGGCCAGAGTAAGAGTTAAGACAGTAGCTATGAGGCCAGAGTAAGAGTCCAATACCTTAACCATTAGGCCAGAGTAAGAGTTAAGACAGTAGCTATTGGGCCAGAGTAAGAGTTAAGACAGTAGCTATTAGGCCAGAGTAAGAGTTAAGACAGTAGCTATTAGGCCAGAGCAAGAGTCCAAGACCTTAACCATTAGGCCAGAGTAAGAGTTAAGACAGTAGCTATGAGGCCAGAGTAAGAGTTAAGACAGTAGCTATGAGGCCAGAGTAAGAGTTAAGACCGTAGCTATTAGGCCAGAGTAAGAGTCCAAGACCTTAACCATTAGGCCAGAGTAAGAGTTAAGACAGTAGCTATTGGGCCAGAGTAAGAGTTAAGACTGTAGCTATTAGGCCAGAGTAAGAGTCCAAGACCTTAACCATTAGGCCAGAGTAAGAGTTAAGACAGTAGCTATGAGGCCAGAGTAAGAGTTAAGACAGTAGCTATGAGGCCAGAGTAAGAGTTAAGACAGTAGCTATTAGGCCAGAGTAAGAGTCCAAGACATTAACCATTAGGCCAGAGTAAGAGTTAAGACAGTTGCTATGAGGCCAGAGTAAGAGTTAAGACAGTATCTATTAGGCCAGAGTAGGAGTCCAAGACCTTAACCATTAGGCCAGAGTAAGAGTTAAGACAGTAGCTTTTAGGCCAGAGTAAGAGTTAAGACAGTAGCTATGAGGCCAGAGTAAGAGTTAAGACAGTAGCTATTAGGCCAGAGTAAGAGTTAAGACAGTAGCTATGAGGCCAGAGTAAGAGTTAAGACAGTAGCTATGAGGCCAGAGTAAGTGTCCAAGACCTTAACCATTAGGCCAGAGTAAGAGTTAAGACAGTAGCTATGAGGCCAGAGGAAGAGTTAAGACAGTAGCTATGAGGCCAGAGTAAGAGTTAAGACAGTAGCTATTAGGCCAGAGTAAGAGTTAAGACAGTAGCTATGAGGCCAGAGTAAGAGTTAGGACAGTAGCTATGAGGCCAGAGTAAGAGTCCAAGACCTTAACCATTAGGCCAGAGTAAGAGTTAAGACAGTAGCTGTGAGGCCAGAGTAAGAGTTAAGACAGTAGCTATGAGGCCAGAGTAAGAGTTAAGACAGTAGCTATGAGGCCAGAGTAAGAGTTAAGACAGTAGCTTTGAGGCCAGAGTAAGAGTTAAGACAGTAGCTATGAGGCCAGAGTAAGAGTCCAAGACCTTAACCATTAGGCCAGAGTAAGAGTTAAGACAGTAGCTATGAGGCCAGAGTAAGAGTTAAGACAGTAGCTATGAGGCCAGAGTAAGAGTTATGACAGTAGCTATGAGGCCAGAGTAAGAGTCCAAGACCTTAACCATTAGGCCAGAGTAAGAGTTAAGACAGTAGCTATGAGGCCAGAGTAAGAGTTAAGACAGTATCTATGAGGCCAGAGTAAGATTCCAAGACCTTAACCATTAGGCCAGAGTAATTAATAAGACAGTAGCTATGAGGCCAGAGTAAGAGTCCAAGACCTTAACCATTAGGCCAGAGTAAGAGTTAAGACAGTAGCTATTAGGCCAGAGTAAGAGTTAAGACAGTAGCTATTAGGCCAGAGTAAGAGTTAAGACAGTAGCTATTAGGCCAGAGTAAGAGTAAGAGTTAAGACAGTAGCTATGAGGCCAGAGTAAGAGTCCAATACCTTAACCATTAGGCCAGAGTAAGAGTTAAGACAGTAGCTATTGGGCCAGAGTAAGAGTTAAGACAGTAGCTATTAGGCCAGAGTAAGAGTTAAGACAGTAGCTATGAGGCCAGAGTAAGAGTTAAGACAGTAGCTATTAGGCCAGAGCAAGAGTCCAAGACCTTAACCATTAGGCCAGAGTAAGAGTTAAGACAGTAGCTATGAGGCCAGAGTAAGAGTTAAGACTGTAGCTATTAGGCCAGAGTAAGAGTCCAAGACCTTAACCATTAGGCCAGAGTAAGAGTTAAGACAGTAGCTATGAGGCCAGAGTAAGAGTTAAGACAGTAGCTATGAGGCCAGAGTAAGAGTTAAGACCATAGCTATTAGGCCAGAGTAAGAGTCCAAGACCTTAACCATTAGGCCAGAGTAAGAGTTAAGACAGTAGCTATGAGGCCAGAGTAAGAGTTAAGACAGTAGCTATGAGGCCAGAGTAAGAGTTAAGACAGTAGCTATTAGGCCAGAGTAAGAGTCCAAGACATTAACCATTAGGCCAGAGTAAGAGTTAAGACAGTAGCTATGAGGCCAGAGTAAGAGTTAAGACAGTATCTATTAGGCCAGAGTAAGAGTCCAAGACCTTAACCATTAGGCCAGAGTAAGAGTTAAGACAGTAGCTTTTAGGCCAGAGTAAGAGTTAAGACAGTAGCTATGAGGCCAGAGTAAGAGTTAAGACAGTAGCTATTAGGACAGAGTAAGAGTTAAGACAGTAGCTATGAGGCCAGAGTAAGAGTTAAGACAGTAGCTATGAGGCCAGAGTAAGTGTCCAAGACCTTAACCATTAGGCCAGAGTAAGAGTTAAGACAGTAGCTATGAGGCCAGAGGAAGAGTTAAGACAGTAGCTATGAGGCCAGAGTAAGAGTTAAGACAGTTGCTATTAGGCCAGAGTAAGAGTTAAGACAGTAGCTATGAGGCCAGAGTAAGAGTCCAAGACCTTAACCATTAGGCCAGAGTAAGAGTTAGGACAGTAGCTATGAGGCCAGAGTAAGAGTTAGGACAGTAGCTATGAGGCCAGAGTAAGAGTCCAAGACCTTAACCATTAGGCCAGAGTAAGAGTTAAGACAGTAGCTGTGAGGCCAGAGTAAGAGTTAAGACAGTAGCTATGAGGCCAGAGTAAGAGTCCAAGACCTTAACCATTAGGCCAGAGTAAGAGTTAAGACAGTAGCTATGAGGCCAGAGTAAGAGTTAAGACAGTAGCTATGAGGCCAGAGTAAGAGTTATGACAGCAGCTATGAGGCCAGAGTAAGAGTCCAAGACCTTAACCATTAGGCCAGAGTAAGAGTTAAGACAGTAGCTATGAGGCCAGAGTAAGAGTTAAGACAGTATCTATGAGGCCAGAGTAAGATTCCAAGACCTTAACCATTAGGCCAGAGTAATTAATAAGACAGTAGCTATGAGGCCAGAGTAAGAGTCCAAGACCTTAACCATTAGGCCAGAGTAAGAGTTAAGACAGTAGCTATTAGGCCAGAGTAAGAGTTAAGACAGTAGCTATTAGGCCAGAGTAAGAGTTAAGACAGTAGCTATTAGGCCAGAGTAAGAGTCCAAGACCTTAACCATTAGGCCAGAGTAAGAGTTAATACAGTAGCTATGAGGCCAGAGTAAGAGTTAAGACAGTAGCTATTAGGCCAGAGTAAGAGTCCAAGACATTAACCATTAGGCCAGAGTAAGAGTTAAGACAGTAGCTATGAGGCCAGAGTAAGAGTTAAGACAGTATCTATGAGGCCAGAGTAAGAGTCCAAGACCTTAACCATTAGGCCAGAGTAAGAGTTAAGACAGTAGCTTTTAGGCCGGAGTAAGGGTTAAGACAGTAGCTATGAGGCCAGAGTAAGAGTTAAGACAGTAGCTATTAGGCCAGAGTAAGAGTTAAGACAGTAGCTATGAGACCAGAGTAAGAGTTAAGACAGTAGCTATGAGGCCAGAGTAAGTGTCCAAGACCTTAACCATTAGGCCAGAGTAAGAGTTAAGACAGTAGCTATGAGGCCAGAGGAAGAGTTAAGACAGTAGCTATGAGGCCTGAGTAAGAGTTAAGACAGTAGCTATTAGGCCAGAGTAAGAGTTAAGACAGTAGCTATGAGGCCAGAGTAAGAGTTAGGACAGTAGCTATGAGGCCAGAGTAAGAGTCCAAGAAATTAACCATTAGGCCAGTGTAAGAGTTAAGACAGTAGCTATGAGGCCAGAGTAAGAGTTAAGACAGTAGCTATGAGGCCAGAGTAAGAGTTAAGACAGTAGCTTTGAGGCCAGAGTAAGAGTTAAGACAGTAGCTATGAGGTCAGAGTAAGAGTCCAAGACCTTAACCATTAGGCCAGAGTAAGAGTTAAGACAGTAGCTATGAGGCCAGAGTAAGAGTTAAGACAGTAGCTATGAGGCCAGAGTCAGAGTCCAAGACCTTAACCATTAGGCCAGAGTAAGAGTTAAGACAGTAGCTATGAGGCCAGAGTAAGAGTTAAGACAGTAGCTATGAGGCCAGAGTAAGAGTTAAGACAGTAGCTATGAGGCCAGAGTAAGAGTTATGACAGTAGCTATGAGGCCAGAGTAAGAGTCCAAGACCTTAACCATTAGGCCAGAGTAAGAGTTAAGACAGTAGCTATGAGGCCAGAGTAAGAGTTAAGACAGTAGCTATGAGGCCAGAGTAAGAGTTAAGACAGTAGCTATGAGGCCAGAGTAAGAGTCCAAGACCTTAACCATTAGGCAAGAGTAAGAGTTAAGACAGTAGCTATTAGGCCAGAGTAAGAGTTAAGACAGTAGCTATTAGGCCAGAGTAAGAGTTAAGACAGTAGCTATGAGGCCAGAGTAAGAGTTAAGACAGTAGCTATGAGGCCAGAGTAAGAGTTAAGACAGTAGCTATTAGGCCAGAGTAAGAGTCCAAGACCTTAACCATTAGGCCAGAGTAAGAGTTAAGACAGTAGCTATTAGGCCAGAGTAAGAGTTAAGACAGTAGCTATGAGGCCAGAGTAAGAGTTAAGACAGTAGCTATGAGGCCAGAGTAAGAGTCCAAGACCTTAACCTTTATGCCAGAGTAAGAGTTAAGACAGTAGCTATGAGGCCAGAGTAAGAGTTAAGACAGTAGCTATGAGGCCAGAGTAAGAGTTAAGACAGTAGCTATGAGGCCAGATTAAGAGTCCAAGACCTTAACCATTAGGCCAGAGTAAGAGTTAAGACAGTAGCTATGAGGCCAGAGTAAGAGTTAAGACAGTAGCTATTAGGCCAGAGTAAGAGTCCAAGACCCTAACCATTAGGCCAGAGTAAGAGTTAAGACAGTAGCTATGAGGCCAGAGTAGGAGTTAAGACAGTAGCTATGAGGCCAGAGTAAGTTTCCAAGACCTTAACCATTAGGCCAGAGTAAGAGTTAAGACAGTAGCTATGAGGCCAGAGTAAGAGTTAAGACAGTAGCTATGAGGCCAAAGTAAGAGTCCTAGACCTTAACCATTAGGCCAGACGAAAAGTTAAGACAGTAGCTATGAGGCCAGAGTAAGAGTTAAGACAGTAGCTATTAGGCCAGAGTAAGAGTCCAAGACCTTAACCATTAGACCAGAGTAAGAGTTAAGACAGTAGCTATTAGGCCAGAGTAAGAGTTAAGACAGTAGCTATGATGCCAGAGTAAGAGTTAAGACAGTAGCTATTAGGCCAGAGTAAGAGTTAAGACAGTAGCTATGATGCCAGAGTAATAGTCAGGACAGTAGCTATGAGGCCAGAGTAAGAGTTAAGACAGTAGCTATGAGGCTAGAGTAAGAGTCCAAGACCTTAACCATTAGGCCAGAGTAATATTTAAGACAGTAGCTATTAGGCCAGAGTAAGAGTTAAGACAGTAGCTATGAGGCCAGAGTAAGAGTTAAGACAGTAGCTATGAGGCCAGAGTAAGAGTCCAAGACCTTAACCATTAGGCCAGAGTATGAGTTAAGACAGTAGCTATGAGGCCAGAGTAAGAGTTAAGACAGTAGCTATGAGGCCAGAGTAAGAGTTAAGACAGTAGCTATTAGGCCAGAGTAAGAGTTAAGACAGTAGCTATGAGGCCAGAGTAAGAGTTAAGACAGTAGCTATGAGGCCAGAGTAAGAGTCCAAGACCTTAACCATTAGGCCAGAGTAAGAGTTAAGACAGTAGCTATGAGACCAGAGTAAGAGTTAAGACAGTAGCTATTAGGCCAGAGTAAGAGTCCAAGACCTTAACCATTAGGCCAGAGTAAGAGTTAAGACAGTAGCTATTAGGACAGAGTAAGAGTTAAGACAGTAGCTATGAGGCCAGAGTAAGAGTTAAGACAGTAGCTATGAGGCCAGAGTAAGTGTCCAAGACCTTAACCATTAGGCCAGAGTAAGAGTTAAGACAGTAGCTTTTAGGCCAGAGTAAGGGTTAAGACAGTAGCTATGAGGCCAGAGTAAGAGTTAAGACAGTAGCTATTAGGCCAGAGTAAGAGTTAAGACAGTAGCTATGAGACCAGAGTAAGAGTTAAGACAGTAGCTATGAGGCCAGAGTAAGTGTCCAAGACCTTAACCATTAGGCCAGAGTAAGAGTTAAGACAGTAGCTATAAGGCCAGAGGAAGAGTTAAGACAGTAGCTTTGAGGCCAGAGTAAGAGTTAAGACAGTAGCTATGAGGCCAGAGTAAGAGTTAAGACAGTAGCTATGAGGCCAGAGTAAGAGTTAAGACAGTAGCTATGAGGCCAGAGTAAGAGTTATGACAGTAGCTATGAGGCCAGAGTAAGAGTCCAAGACCTTAACCATTAGGCCAGAGTAAGAGTTAAGACAGTAGCTATGAGGCCAGAGTAAGAGTTAAGACAGTAGCTATGAGGCCAGAGTAAGAGTTAAGACAGTAGCTTTTAGGCCAGAGTAAGGGTTAAGACAGTAGCTATGAGGCCAGAGTAAGAGTTAAGACAGTAGCTATTAGGCCAGAGTAAGAGTTAAGACAGTAGCTATGAGGCCAGAGTAAGAGTTAAGACAGTAGCTATGAGGTCAGAGTAAGAGTCCAAGACCTTAACCATTAGGCCAGAGTAAGAGTTAAGACAGTAGCTATGAGGCCAGAGTAAGAGTTAAGACAGTAGCTATGAGGCCAGAGTAAGAGTTAAGACAGTAGCTATGAGGCCAGAGTCAGAGTCCAAGACCTTAACCATTAGGCCAGAGTAAGAGTTAAGACAGTAGCTATGAGGCCAGAGTAAGAGTTAAGACAGTAGCTATGAGGCCAGAGTAAGAGTTAAGACAGTAGCTATGAGGCCAGAGTAAGAGTTATGACAGTAGCTATGAGGCCAGAGTAAGAGTTAAGACAGTAGCTATGAGGCCAGAGTAAGAGTCCAAGACCTTAACCATTAGGCCAGAGTAAGAGTTAAGACAGTAGCTATGAGGCCAGAGTAAGAGTTATGACAGTAGCTATGAGGCCAGAGTAAGAGTTAAGACAGTAGCTATGAGGCCAGAGTAAGAGTCCAAGACCTTAACCATTAGGCCAGAGTAAGAGTTAAGACAGTAGCTATGAGGCCAGAGTAAGAGTTAAGACAGTAGCTATGAGGCCAGAGTAAGAGTTATGACAGTAGCTATGAGGCCAGAGTAAGAGTCCAAGACCTTAACCATTAGGCCAGAGTAAGAGTTAAGACAGTAGCTATGAGGCCAGAGTAAGAGTTAAGACAGTAGCTATGAGGCCAGAGTAAGAGTTAAGACAGTAGCTTTTAGGCCAGAGTAAGGGTTAAGACAGTAGCTATGAGGCCAGAGTAAGAGTTAAGACAGTAGCTATTAGGCCAGAGTAAGAGTTAAGACAGTAGCTATGAGACCAGAGTAAGAGTTAAGACAGTAGCTATGAGGTCAGAGTAAGAGTCCAAGACCTTAACCATTAGGCCAGAGTAAGAGTTAAGACAGTAGCTATGAGGCCAGAGTAAGAGTTAAGACAGTAGCTATGAGGCCAGAGTCAGAGTCCAAGACCTTAACCATTAGGCCAGAGTAAGAGTTAAGACAGTAGCTATGAGGCCAGAGTAAGAGTTAAGACAGTAGCTATGAGGCCAGAGTAAGAGTTAAGACAGTAGCTATGAGGCCAGAGTAAGAGTTATGACAGTAGCTATGAGGCCAGAGTAAGAGTCCAAGACCTTAACCATTAGGCCAGAGTAAGAGTTAAGACAGTAGCTATGAGGCCAGAGTAAGAGTTAAGACAGTAGCTATGAGGCCAGAGTAAGAGTTAAGACAGTAGCTATGAGGCCAGAGTAAGAGTCCAAGACCTTAACCATTAGGCAAGAGTAAGAGTTAAGACAGTAGCTATTAGGCCAGAGTAAGAGTTAAGACAGTAGCTATTAGGCCAGAGTAAGAGTTAAGACAGTAGCTATGAGGCCAGAGTAAGAGTTAAGACAGTAGCTATGAGGCCAGAGTAAGAGTTAAGACAGTAGCTATTAGGCCAGAGTAAGAGTCCAAGACCTTAACCATTAGGCCAGAGTAAGAGTTAAGACAGTAGCTATTAGGCCAGAGTAAGAGTTAAGACAGTAGCTATGAGGCCAGAGTAAGAGTTAAGACAGTAGCTATGAGGCCAGAGTAAGAGTCCAAGACCTTAACCTTTATGCCAGAGTAAGAGTTAAGACAGTAGCTATGAGGCCAGAGTAAGAGTTAAGACAGTAGCTATGAGGCCAGAGTAAGAGTTAAGACAGTAGCTATGAGGCCAGATTAAGAGTCCAAGACCTTAACCATTAGGCCAGAGTAAGAGTTAAGACAGTAGCTATGAGGCCAGAGTAAGAGTTAAGACAGTAGCTATTAGGCCAGAGTAAGAGTCCAAGACCCTAACCATTAGGCCAGAGTAAGAGTTAAGACAGTAGCTATGAGGCCAGAGTAGGAGTTAAGACAGTAGCTATGAGGCCAGAGTAAGTTTCCAAGACCTTAACCATTAGGCCAGAGTAAGAGTTAAGACAGTAGCTATGAGGCCAGAGTAAGAGTTAAGACAGTAGCTATGAGGCCAAAGTAAGAGTCCTAGACCTTAACCATTAGGCCAGACGAAAAGTTAAGACAGTAGCTATGAGGCCAGAGTAAGAGTTAAGACAGTAGCTATTAGGCCAGAGTAAGAGTCCAAGACCTTAACCATTAGACCAGAGTAAGAGTTAAGACAGTAGCTATTAGGCCAGAGTAAGAGTTAAGACAGTAGCTATGATGCCAGAGTAAGAGTTAAGACAGTAGCTATTAGGCCAGAGTAAGAGTTAAGACAGTAGCTATGATGCCAGAGTAATAGTCAGGACAGTAGCTATGAGGCCAGAGTAAGAGTTAAGACAGTAGCTATGAGGCTAGAGTAAGAGTCCAAGACCTTAACCATTAGGCCAGAGTAATATTTAAGACAGTAGCTATTAGGCCAGAGTAAGAGTTAAGACAGTAGCTATGAGGCCAGAGTAAGAGTCCAAGACCTTAACCATTAGGCCAGAGTATGAGTTAAGACAGTAGCTATGAGGCCAGAGTAAGAGTTAAGACAGTAGCTATGAGGCCAGAGTAAGAGTTAAGACAGTAGCTATTAGGCCAGAGTAAGAGTTAAGACAGTAGCTATGAGGCCAGAGTAAGAGTTATGACAGTAGCTATGAGGCCAGAGTAAGAGTTAAGACAGTAGCTATGAGGCCAGAGTAAGAGTCCAAGACCTTAACCATTAGGCCAGAGTAAGAGTTAAGACAGTAGCTATGAGGCCAGAGTAAGAGTTAAGACAGTAGCTATGAGGCCAGAGTAAGAGTTATGACAGTAGCTATGAGGCCAGAGTAAGAGTCCAAGACCTTAACCATTAGGCCAGAGTAAGAGTTAAGACAGTAGCTATGAGGCCAGAGTAAGAGTTAAGACAGTAGCTATGAGGCCAGAGTAAGAGTTAAGACAGTAGCTTTTAGGCCAGAGTAAGGGTTAAGACAGTAGCTATGAGGCCTGAGTAAGAGTTAAGACAGTAGCTATTAGGCCAGAGTAAGAGTTAAGACAGTAGCTATGAGGCCAGAGTAAGAGTTAGGACAGTAGCTATGAGGCCAGAGTAAGAGTCCAAGAAATTAACCATTAGGCCAGTGTAAGAGTTAAGACAGTAGCTATGAGGCCAGAGTAAGAGTTAAGACAGTAGCTATGAGGCCAGAGTAAGAGTTAAGACAGTAGCTTTGAGGCCAGAGTAAGAGTTAAGACAGTAGCTATGAGGTCAGAGTAAGAGTCCAAGACCTTAACCATTAGGCCAGAGTAAGAGTTAAGACAGTAGCTATGAGGCCAGAGTAAGAGTTAAGACAGTAGCTATGAGGCCAGAGTAAGAGTCCAAGACCTTAACCATTAGGCCAGAGTAAGAGTTAAGACAGTAGCTATGAGGCCAGAGTAAGAGTTAAGACAGTAGCTATGAGGCCAGAGTAAGAGTTAAGACAGTAGCTATGAGGCCAGAGTAAGAGTTATGACAGTAGCTATGAGGCCAGAGTAAGAGTCCAAGACCTTAACCATTAGGCCAGAGTAAGAGTTAAGACAGTAGCTATGAGGCCAGAGTAAGAGTTAAGACAGTAGCTATGAGGCCAGAGTAAGAGTTAAGACAGTAGCTATGAGGCCAGAGTAAGAGTCCAAGACCTTAACCATTAGGCAAGAGTAAGAGTTAAGACAGTAGCTATTAGGCCAGAGTAAGAGTTAAGACAGTAGCTATTAGGCCAGAGTAAGAGTTAAGACAGTAGCTATGAGGCCAGAGTAAGAGTTAAGACAGTAGCTATGAGGCCAGAGTAAGAGTTAAGACAGTAGCTATTAGGCCAGAGTAAGAGTCCAAGACCTTAACCATTAGGCCAGAGTAAGAGTTAAGACAGTAGCTATTAGGCCAGAGTAAGAGTTAAGACAGTAGCTATGAGGCCAGAGTAAGAGTTAAGACAGTAGCTATGAGGCCAGAGTAAGAGTCCAAGACCTTAACCTTTATGCCAGAGTAAGAGTTAAGACAGTAGCTATGAGGCCAGAGTAAGAGTTAAGACAGTAGCTATGAGGCCAGAGTAAGAGTTAAGACAGTAGCTATGAGGCCAGATTAAGAGTCCAAGACCTTAACCATTAGGCCAGAGTAAGAGTTAAGACAGTAGCTATGAGGCCAGAGTAAGAGTTAAGACAGTAGCTATTAGGCCAGAGTAAGAGTCCAAGACCCTAACCATTAGGCCAGAGTAAGAGTTAAGACAGTAGCTATGAGGCCAGAGTAGGAGTTAAGACAGTAGCTATGAGGCCAGAGTAAGTTTCCAAGACCTTAACCATTAGGCCAGAGTAAGAGTTAAGACAGTAGCTATGAGGCCAGAGTAAGAGTTAAGACAGTAGCTATGAGGCCAAAGTAAGAGTCCTAGACCTTAACCATTAGGCCAGAGTAAAAGTTAAGACAGTAGCTATGAGGCCAGAGTAAGAGTTAAGACAGTAGCTATTAGGCCAGAGTAAGAGTCCAAGACCTTAACCATTAGACCAGAGTAAGAGTTAAGACAGTAGCTATTAGGCCAGAGTAAGAGTTAAGACAGTAGCTATGATGCCAGAGTAAGAGTTAAGACAGTAGCTATTAGGCCAGAGTAAGAGTTAAGACAGTAGCTATGATGCCAGAGTAAGAGTCAGGACAGTAGCTATGAGGCCAGAGTAAGAGTTAAGACAGTAGCTATGAGGCTAGAGTAAGAGTCCAAGACCTTAACCATTAGGCCAGAGTAATATTTAAGACAGTAGCTATTAGGCCAGAGTAAGAGTTAAGACAGTAGCTATGAGGCCAGAGTAAGAGTTAAGACAGTAGCTATGAGGCCAGAGTAAGAGTCCAAGACCTTAACCATTAGGCCAGAGTATGAGTTAAGACAGTAGCTATGAGGCCAGAGTAAGAGTTAAGACAGTAGCTATGAGGCCAGAGTAAGAGTTAAGACAGTAGCTATTAGGCCAGAGTAAGAGTTAAGACAGTAGCTATGAGGCCAGAGTAAGAGTTAAGACAGTAGCTATGAGGCCAGAGTAAGAGTCCAAGACCTTAACCATTAGGCCAGAGTAAGAGTTAAGACAGTAGCTATGAGACCAGAGTAAGAGTTAAGACAGTAGCTATTAGGCCAGAGTAAGAGTCCAAGACCTTAACCATTAGGCCAGAGTAAGAGTTAAGACAGTAGCTATTAGGACAGAGTAAGAGTTAAGACAGTAGCTATGAGGCCAGAGTAAGAGTTAAGACAGTAGCTATGAGGCCAGAGTAAGTGTCCAAGACCTTAACCATTAGGCCAGAGTAAGAGTTAAGACAGTAGCTATGAGGCCAGAGGAAGAGTTAAGAAAGTAGCTATGAGGCCAGAGTAAGAGTTAAGACAGTTGCTATTAGGCCAGAGTAAGAGTTAAGACAGTAGCTATGAGGCCAGAGTAAGAGTTAGGACAGTAGCTATGAGGCCAGAGTAAGAGTCCAAGACCTTAACCATTAGGCCAGAGTAAGAGTTAAGACAAAAGCTGTGAGGCCAGAGTAAGAGTTAAGACAGTAGCTATGAGGCCAGAGTAAGAGTTAAGACAGTAGCTATGAGGCCAGAGTAAGAGTTAAGACAGTAGCTTTGAGGCCAGAGTAAGAGTTATGACAGTAGCTATGAGGCCAGAGTAAGAGTCCAAGACCTTAACCATTAGGCCAGAGTAAGAGTTAAGACAGTAGCTATGAGGCCAGAGTAAGAGTTAAGACAGTAGCTATGAGGCCAGAGTAAGAGTTATGACAGTAGCTATGAGGCCAGAGTGAGAGTCCAAGACGTTAACCATTAGGCCAGAGTAAGAGTTAAGACAGTAGCTATGAGGCAAGAGTAAGAGTTAAGACAGTAGCTATGAGGCCAGAGTTAGAGTCCAAGACCTTAACCATTAGGCCAGAGTAAGAGTTAAGACAGTAGCTATTGGGCCAGAGTAAGAGTTAAGACAGTAGCTATTAGGCCAGAGTAAGAGTTAAGACAGTAGCTATGAGGCCAGAGTAAGAGTTAAGACAGTAGCTATTAGGCCAGAGTAAGAGTCCAAGACCTTAACCATTAGGCCAGAGTAAGAGTTAAGACAATAGCTATGAGGCCAGAGTAAGAGTTAAGACCGTAGCTATTAGGCCAGAGTAAGAGTCCAAGACCTTAACCATTAGGCCAGAGTAAGAGTTAAGACAGTAGCTATGAGGCCAGAGTAAGAGTTAAGACTGTAGCTATTAGGCCAGAGTAAGAGTCCAAGACCTTAACCATTAGGCCAGAGTAAGAGTTAATACAGTAGCTATGAGGCCAGAGTAAGAGTTAAGACAGTAGCTATTAGGCCAGAGTAAGAGTCCAAGACATTAACCATTAGGCCAGAGTAAGAGTTAAGACAGTAGCTATGAGGCCAGAGTAAGAGTCCAAGACCTTAACCATTAGGCCAGAGTAAGAGTTAAGACAGTAGCTTTTAGGCCAGAGTAAGGGTTAAGACAGTAGCTATGAGGCCAGAGTAAGAGTTAAGACAGTAGCTATTAGGCCAGAGTAAGAGTTAAGACAGTAGCTATGAGGCCAGAGTAAGAGTTAAGACAGTAGCTATGAGGCCAGAGTAAGTGTCCAAGACCTTAACCATTAGGCCAGAGTAAGAGTTAAGACAGTAGCTATGAGGCCTGAGTAAGAGTTAAGACAGTAGCTATGAGGCCAGAGTAAGAGTCCAAGACCTTAACCATTAGGCCAGAGTAAGAGTTAAGACAGTAGCTATGAGGCCAGAGTAAGAGTTAAGACAGTAGCTATGAGGCCAGAGTAAGAGTTATGACAGTAGCTATGAGGCCAGAGTAAGAGTCCAAGACCTTAACCATTAGGCCAGAGTAAGAGTTAAGACAGTAGCTATGAGGCAAGAGTAAGAGTTAAGACAGTAGCTATGAGGCCAGAGTTAGAGTCCAAGACCTTAACCATTAGGCCAGAGTAAGAGTTAAGACAGTAGCTATTGGGCCAGAGTAAGGGTTAAGACAGTAGCTATTAGGCCAGAGTAAGAGGTAAGACAGTAGCTATGAGGCCAGAGTAAGAGTTAAGACAGTAGCTATTAGGCCAGAGTAAGAGTCCAAGACCTTAACCATTAGGCCAGAGTAAGAGTTAAGACAGTAGCTATGAGGCCAGAGTAAGAGTTAAGACCGTAGCTATTAGGCCAGAGTAAGAGTCCAAGACCTTAACCATTAGGCCAGAGTAAGAGTTAAGACAGTAGCTATGAGGCCAGAGTAAGAGTTAAGACAGTAGCTATGAGGCCAGAGTAAGAGTTAAGACTGTAGCTATTAGGCCAGAGTAAGAGTCCAAGACCTTAACCATTAGGCCAGAGTAAGAGTTAATACAGTAGCTATGAGGCCAGAGTAAGAGTTAAGACAGTAGCTATTAGGCCAGAGTAAGAGTCCAAGACATTAACCATTAGGCCAGAGTAAGAGTTAAGACAGTAGCTATGAGGCCAGAGTAAGAGTTAAGACAGTATCTATGAGGCCAGAGTAAGAGTCCAAGACCTTAACCATTAGGCCAGAGTAAGAGTTAAGACAGTAGCTTTTAGGCCAGAGTAAGGGTTAAGACAGTAGCTATTAGGCCAGAGTAAGAGTTAAGACAGTAGCTATGATGCCAGAGTAAGTGTCCAAGACCTTAACCATTAGGCCAGAGTAAGAGTTAAGACAGTAGCTATGAGGCCAGAGGAAGAGTTAAGACAGTAGCTATGAGGCCTGAGTAAGAGTTAAGACAGTAGCTATTAGGCCAGAGTAAGAGTTAAGACAGTAGCTATGAGGCCAGAGTAAGAGTTAGGACAGTAGCTATGAGGCCAGAGTAAGAGTCCAAGAAATTAACCATTAGGCCAGAGTAAGAGTTAAGACAGTAGCTATGAGGCCAGAGTAAGAGTTAAGACAGTAGCTATGAGGCCAGAGTAAGAGTTAAGACAGTAGCTTTGAGGCCAGAGTAAGAGTTAAGACAGTAGCTATGAGGCCAGAGTAAGAGTCCAAGACCTTAACCATTAGGCCAGAGTAAGAGTTAAGACAGTAGCTATGAGGCCAGAGTAAGAGTTAAGACAGTAGCTATGAGGCCAGAGTAAGAGTCCAAGACCTTAACCATCAGGCCAGAGTAAGAGTTAAGACAGTAGCTATGAGGCCAGAGTAAGAGTTAAGACAGTAGCTATTAGGCCAGAGTAAGAGTTATGACAGTAGCTATGAGGCCAGAGTAAGAGTCCAATACCTTAACCATTAGGCCAGAGTAAGAGTTAAGACAGTAGCTATGAGGCCAGAGTAAGAGTTAAGACAGTAGCTATGAGGCCAGAGTAAGAGTTAAGACAGTAGCTATGAGGCCAGAGTAAGAGTCCAAGACCTTAACCATTAGGCAAGAGTAAGAGTTAAGACAGTAGCTATTAGGCCAGAGTAAGAGTTAAGACAGTAGCTATTAGGCCAGAGTAAGAGTTAAGACAGTAGCTATGAGGCCAGAGTAAGAGTTAAGACAGTAGCTATGAGGCCAGAGTAAGAGTTAAGACAGTAGCTATTAGGCCAGAGTAAGAGTCCAAGACCTTAACCATTAGGCCAGAGTAAGAGTTAAGACAGTAGCTATTAGGCCAGAGTAAGAGTTAAGACAGTAGCTATGAGGCCAGAGTAAGAGTTAAGACAGTAGCTATGAGGCCAGAGTAAGAGTCCAAGACCTTAACCTTTATGCCAGAGTAAGAGTTAAGACAGTAGCTATGAGGCCAGAGTAAGAGTTAAGACAGTAGCTATGAGGCCAGAGTAAGAGTTAAGACAGTAGCTATGAGGCCAGATTAAGAGTCCAAGACCTTAACCATTAGGCCAGAGTAAGAGTTAAGACAGTAGCTATGAGGCCAGAGTAAGAGTTAAGACAGTAGCTATGAGGCCAAAGTAAGAGTCCTAGACCTTAACCATTAGGCCAGACGAAAAGTTAAGACAGTAGCTATGAGGCCAGAGTAAGAGTTAAGACAGTAGCTATTAGGCCAGAGTAAGAGTCCAAGACCTTAACCATTAGACCAGAGTAAGAGTTAAGACAGTAGCTATTAGGCCAGAGTAAGAGTTAAGACAGTAGCTATGATGCCAGAGTAAGAGTTAAGACAGTAGCTATTAGGCCAGAGTAAGAGTTAAGACAGTAGCTATGATGCCAGAGTAAGAGTCAGGACAGTAGCTATGAGGCCAGAGTAAGAGTTAAGACAGTAGCTATGAGGCTAGAGTAAGAGTCCAAGACCTTAACCATTAGGCCAGAGTAATATTTAAGACAGTAGCTATTAGGCCAGAGTAAGAGTTAAGACAGTAGCTATGAGGCCAGAGTAAGAGTTAAGACAGTAGCTATGAGGCCAGAGTAAGAGTCCAAGACCTTAACCATTAGGCCAGAGTAAGAGTTAAGACAGTAGCTTTTAGGCCAGAGTAAGGGTTAAGACAGTAGCTATTAGGCCAGAGTAAGAGTTAAGACAGTAGCTATGATGCCAGAGTAAGTGTCCAAGACCTTAACCATTAGGCCAGAGTAAGAGTTAAGACAGTAGCTATGAGGCCAGAGGAAGAGTTAAGACAGTAGCTATGAGGCCTGAGTAAGAGTTAAGACAGTAGCTATTAGGCCAGAGTAAGAGTTAAGACAGTAGCTATGAGGCCAGAGTAAGAGTCCAAGACCTTAACCATTAGGCCAGAGTAAGAGTTAAGACAGTAGCTATGAGGCCAGAGTAAGAGTTAAGACAGTATCTATGAGGCCAGAGTAAGAGTCCAAGACCTTAACCATTAGGCCAGAGTAAGAGTTAAGACAGTAGCTTTTAGGCCAGAGTAAGGGTTAAGACAGTAGCTATTAGGCCAGAGTAAGAGTTAAGACAGTAGCTATGATGCCAGAGTAAGTGTCCAAGACCTTAACCATTAGGCCAGAGTAAGAGTTAAGACAGTAGCTATGAGGCCAGAGGAAGAGTTAAGACAGTAGCTATGAGGCCTGAGTAAGAGTTAAGACAGTAGCTATTAGGCCAGAGTAAGAGTTAAGACAGTAGCTATGAGGCCAGAGTAAGAGTTAGGACAGTAGCTATGAGGCCAGAGTAAGAGTCCAAGAAATTAACCATTAGGCCAGAGTAAGAGTTAAGACAGTAGCTATGAGGCCAGAGTAAGAGTTAAGACAGTAGCTATGAGGCCAGAGTAAGAGTTAAGACAGTAGCTTTGAGGCCAGAGTAAGAGTTAAGACAGTAGCTATGAGGCCAGAGTAAGAGTCCAAGACCTTAACCATTAGGCCAGAGTAAGAGTTAAGACAGTAGCTATGAGGCCAGAGTAAGAGTTAAGACAGTAGCTATGAGGCCAGAGTAAGAGTCCAAGACCTTAACCATCAGGCCAGAGTAAGAGTTAAGACAGTAGCTATGAGGCCAGAGTAAGAGTTAAGACAGTAGCTATTAGGCCAGAGTAAGAGTTAAGACAGTAGCTATGAGGCCAGAGTAAGAGTTATGACAGTAGCTATGAGGC
This sequence comes from Triturus cristatus, assembly GCF_964204655.1. NCBI lineage: Eukaryota > Metazoa > Chordata > Amphibia > Caudata > Salamandridae > Triturus > Triturus cristatus. Next base: position 900,275,880 of record NC_140591.1, on the reverse strand, counting down.
CAGAGTAAGAGTCCAATACCTTAACCATTAGGCCAGAGTAAGAGTTAAGACAGTAGCTATGAGGCCAGAGTAAGAGTTAAGACAGTAGCTATGAGGCCAGAGTAAGAGTTAAGACAGTAGCTATGAGGCCAGAGTAAGAGTCCAAGACCTTAACCATTAGGCAAGAGTAAGAGTTAAGACAGTAGCTATTAGGCCAGAGTAAGAGTTAAGACAGTAGCTATGAGGCCAGAGTAAGAGTTAAGACAGTAGCTATGAGGCCAGAGTAAGAGTTAAGACAGTAGCTATTAGGCCAGAGTAAGAGTCCAAGACCTTAACCATTAGGCCAGAGTAAGAGTTAAGACAGTAGCTATTAGGCCAGAGTAAGAGTTAAGACAGTAGCTATGAGGCCAGAGTAAGAGTTAAGACAGTAGCTATGAGGCCAGAGTAAGAGTCCAAGACCTTAACCTTTATGCCAGAGTAAGAGTTAAGACAGTAGCTATGAGGCCAGAGTAAGAGTTAAGACAGTAGCTATGAGGCCAGAGTAAGAGTTAAGACAGTAGCTATGAGGCCAGATTAAGAGTCCAAGACCTTAACCATTAGGCCAGAGTAAGAGTTAAGACAGTAGCTATGAGGCCAGAGTAAGAGTTAAGACAGTAGCTATTAGGCCAGAGTAAGAGTCCAAGACCCTAACCATTAGGCCAGAGTAAGAGTTAAGACAGTAGCTATGAGGCCAGAGTAGGAGTTAAGACAGTAGCTATGAGGCCAGAGTAAGTTTCCAAGACCTTAACCATTAGGCCAGAGTAAGAGTTAAGACAGTAGCTATGAGGCCAGAGTAAGAGTTAAGACAGTAGCTATGAGGCCAAAGTAAGAGTACAATACCTTAACCATTAGGCCAGAGTAAAAGTTAAGACAGTAGCTATGAGGCCAGAGTAAGAGTTAAGACAGTAGCTATTAGGCCAGAGTAAGAGTCCAAGACCTTAACCATTAGACCAGAGTAAGAGTTAAGACAGTAGCTATTAGGCCAGAGTAAGAGTTAAGACAGTAGCTATGATGCCAGAGTAAGAGTTAAGACAGTAGCTATTAGGCCAGAGTAAGAGTTAAGACAGTAGCTATGATGCCAGAGTAAGAGTCAGGACAGTAGCTATGAGGCCAGAGTAAGAGTTAAGACAGTAGCTATGAGGCCAGAGTAAGAGTCCAAGACCTTAACCATTAGGCCAGAGTAATATTTAAGACAGTAGCTATTAGGCCAGAGTAAGAGTTAAGACAGTAGCTATGAGGCCAGAGTAAGAGTTAAGACAGTAGCTATGAGGCCAGAGTAAGAGTCCAAGACCTTAACCATTAGGCCAGAGTATGAGTTAAGACAGTAGCTATGAGGCCAGAGTAAGAGTTAAGACAGTAGCTATGAGGCCAGAGTAAGAGTTAAGACAGTAGCTATTAGGCCAGTGTAAGAGTTAAGACAGTAGCTATGAGGCCAGAGTAAGAGTTAAGACAGTAGCTATGAGGCCAGAGTAAGAGTCCAAGACCTTAACCATTAGGCCAGATTAAGAGTTAAGACAGTAGCTATGAGACCAGAGTAAGAGTTAAGACAGTAGCTATTAGGCCAGAGTAAGAGTCCAAGACCTTAACCATTAGGCCAGAGTAAGAGTTAAGACAGTAGCTATGAGGCTAGAGTAAGAGTTAAGACAGTAGCTATGAGGCCAGAGTAAGAGTTAAGACAGTAGCTATGAGGCCAGAGTAAGAGTTAAGACAGTAGCTATGAGGCCAGAGTAAGAGTCCAAGACAGTAGCTATGAGGCCAGAGTAAGAGTCCAAGACCTTAACCATTAGGCCAGAGTAACAGTTAAGACAATAGCTATGAGGCCAGAGTAAGAGTTAAGACAGTAGCTATGAGGCCATAGTAAGAGTTAAGACAGTTGCTATGAGGCCAGAGTAAGAGTCCAAGACCTTCACCATTAGGCCAGAGTAAAAGTAAGGACAGTAGCTATTAGGCCAGAGTAAGAGTTAAGACAGTAGCTATGAGGCCAGAGTAAGAGTTAAGACAGTAGCTATGAGGCCATAGTAAGAGTTAAGACAGTAGCTATTAGGCCAGAGTAAGAATTAAGACAGTAGCTATGAGGCCAGAGTAAGAGTCCAAGACCTTAACCAATAGGCCAGAGTAAGAGTTAAGACAGTAGCTCTGAGGCCAGAGTAAGAGTTAAGACAGTAGCTATGAGGCCAGAGTAAGAGTCCAAGACCTTAACCATTAGGCCAGAGTAAGAGTTAAGACAGTAGCTATGAGGCCAGAGTAAGAGTTAAGACAGTAGCTATGAGGCCATAGTAAGAGTCCAAGACCTTAACCATTAGGCCAGAGTAAGAGTTAAGACAGTAGCTATGAGGCCAGAGTAAGAGTTAAGACAGTAGCTATGAGGCCAGAGTAAGAGTCCAAGACCTTAACCATTAGGCCAGAGTAAGAGTTAAGACAGTAGCTATTAGGCCAGAGTAAGAATTAAGACAGTAGCTATGAGGCCAGAGTAAGAGTTAAGACCTTAACCATTATGCCAGTGTAAGAGTTAAGACAGTAGCTATGAGGCCAGAGTAAGAGTTAAGACAGTAGCTATGAGGCCAGAGTAAGATTCCAAGACCTTAACCATTAGGCCAGAGTAAGTGTTAAGACAGTAGCTACGAGGCCAGAGTAAGAGTTAAGACAGTAGCTATTAGGCCAGAGTAAGAGTCCAAGACCTTAACCATTAGGACAGAGTAAGAGTTAAGACAGTAGCTATGAGGCCAGAGTACGAGTTAAGACAGTATCTATGAGGCCAGAGTAAGAGTCTAAGACCTTAACCATTAGGCCAGAGTAAGAGTTAAGACAGTAGCTATGAGGCCAGAGTAAGAGTTAAGACAGTAGCTAAGAGGCCAAAGTAAGATTCCAAGACCTTAACCATTAGGCCAGAGTAATTAATAAGACAGTAGCTATGAGGCCAGAGTAAGAGTCCAAGACCTTAACCATTAGGCCAGAGTAAGAGTTAAGACAGCAGCTATTAGGCCAGAGTAAGAGTTAAGACATTAGCTATTAGGCCAGAGTAAGAGTTAAGACAGTAGCTATGAGGCCAGAGCAAGAGTCCAATACCTTAACCATTAGGCTAGAGTAAGAGTTAAGACATTAGCTATGAGGCCAGAGTAAGAGTTAAGACTGTAGCTATTAGGCCAGAGTAAGAGTCCAAGACCTTAACCATTAGGCCAGAGTAAGAGTTAAGACAGTAGCTATGAGGCCAGAGTAAGAGTTAAGACAGTAGCTATGAGGCCAGAGTAAGAGTTAAGACCATAGCTATTAGGCCAGAGTAAGAGTCCAAGACCTTAACCATTAGGCCAGGATAAGAGTTAAGACAGTAGCTATGAGGCCAGAGTAAGAGTTAAGACAGTAGTTATGAGGCCAGAGTAAGAGTTAAGAAAGTAGCTATTAGGCCAGAGCAAGAGTCCAAGACATTAACCATTAGGCCAGAGCAAGAGTTAAGACAGTAGCTATGAGGCCAGAGTAAGAGTTAAGACAGCATCTATTAGGCCAGAGTAAGAGTCCAAGACCTTAACCATTAGGCCAGAGTAAGAGTTAAGACAGTAGCTTTTAGGCCAGAGTAAGAGTTAAGACAGTAGCTATGAGGCCAGAGTAAGAGTTAAGACAGTAGCTATTAGCCCAGAGTAAGAGTTAAGACAGTAGCTATGAGGCCAGAGTAAGAGTTAAGACAGTAGCTATGAGGCAAGAGTAAGAGTCCAAGACCTTAACCATTAGGCCAGAGTAAGAGTTAAGACAGTAGCTATTAGGCCAGAGTAAGAATTAAGACAGTAGCTATGAGGCCAAAGTAAGAGTTAAGACCTTAACCATTATGCCAGAGTAAGAGTTAAGACAGTAGCTATGAGGCCAGAGTAAGAGTTAAGACAGTAGCTATGAGGCCAGATTAAGATTCCAAGACCTTAACCATTAGGCCAGAGTAAGTGTTAAGACAGTAGCTACGAGGCCAGAGTAAGAGTTAAGACAGTAGCTATTAGGCCAGAGTAAGAGTCCAAGACCTTAACCATTAGGACAGAGTAAGAGTTAAGACAGTAGCTATGAGGCCAGAGTAAGAGTTAAGACAGTATCTATGAGGCCAGAGTAAGAGTCTAAGACCTTAACCATTAGGCCAGAGTAAGAGTTAAGACAGTAGCTATGAGGCCAGAGTAAGAGTTAAGACAGTAGCTAAGAGGCCAAAGTAAGATTCCAAGACCTTAACCATTAGGCCAGAGTAATTAATAAGACAGTAGCTATGAGGCCAGAGTAAGAGTCCAAGACCTTAACCATTAGGCCAGAGTAAGAGTTAAGACAGTAGCTATTAGGCCAGAGTAAGAGTTAAGACAGTAGCTATTAGGCCAGAGTAAGAGTTAAGACAGTAGCTATGAGGCCAGAGTAAGAGTCCAATACCTTAACCATTAGGCCAGAGTAAGAGTTAAGACAGTAGCTATTGGGCCAGAGTAAGAGTTAAGACAGTAGCTATTAGGCCAGAGTAAGAGTTAAGACAGTAGCTATTAGGCCAGAGCAAGAGTCCAAGACCTTAACCATTAGGCCAGAGTAAGAGTTAAGACAGTAGCTATGAGGCCAGAGTAAGAGTTAAGACAGTAGCTATGAGGCCAGAGTAAGAGTTAAGACCGTAGCTATTAGGCCAGAGTAAGAGTCCAAGACCTTAACCATTAGGCCAGAGTAAGAGTTAAGACAGTAGCTATTGGGCCAGAGTAAGAGTTAAGACTGTAGCTATTAGGCCAGAGTAAGAGTCCAAGACCTTAACCATTAGGCCAGAGTAAGAGTTAAGACAGTAGCTATGAGGCCAGAGTAAGAGTTAAGACAGTAGCTATGAGGCCAGAGTAAGAGTTAAGACAGTAGCTATTAGGCCAGAGTAAGAGTCCAAGACATTAACCATTAGGCCAGAGTAAGAGTTAAGACAGTAGCTATGAGGCCAGAGTAAGAGTTAAGACAGTATCTATTAGGCCAGAGTAGGAGTCCAAGACCTTAACCATTAGGCCAGAGTAAGAGTTAAGACAGTAGCTTTTAGGCCAGAGTAAGAGTTAAGACAGTAGCTATGAGGCCAGAGTAAGAGTTAAGACAGTAGCTATTAGGCCAGAGTAAGAGTTAAGACAGTAGCTATGAGGCCAGAGTAAGAGTTAAGACAGTAGCTATGAGGCCAGAGTAAGTGTCCAAGACCTTAACCATTAGGCCAGAGTAAGAGTTAAGACAGTAGCTATGAGGCCAGAGGAAGAGTTAAGACAGTAGCTATGAGGCCAGAGTAAGAGTTAAGACAGTAGCTATTAGGCCAGAGTAAGAGTTAAGACAGTAGCTATGAGGCCAGAGTAAGAGTTAGGACAGTAGCTATGAGGCCAGAGTAAGAGTCCAAGACCTTAACCATTAGGCCAGAGTAAGAGTTAAGACAGTAGCTGTGAGGCCAGAGTAAGAGTTAAGACAGTAGCTATGAGGCCAGAGTAAGAGTTAAGACAGTAGCTATGAGGCCAGAGTAAGAGTTAAGACAGTAGCTTTGAGGCCAGAGTAAGAGTTAAGACAGTAGCTATGAGGCCAGAGTAAGAGTCCAAGACCTTAACCATTAGGCCAGAGTAAGAGTTAAGACAGTAGCTATGAGGCCAGAGTAAGAGTTAAGACAGTAGCTATGAGGCCAGAGTAAGAGTTATGACAGTAGCTATGAGGCCAGAGTAAGAGTCCAAGACCTTAACCATTAGGCCAGAGTAAGAGTTAAGACAGTAGCTATGAGGCCAGAGTAAGAGTTAAGACAGTATCTATGAGGCCAGAGTAAGATTCCAAGACCTTAACCATTAGGCCAGAGTAATTAATAAGACAGTAGCTATGAGGCCAGAGTAAGAGTCCAAGACCTTAACCATTAGGCCAGAGTAAGAGTTAAGACAGTAGCTATTAGGCCAGAGTAAGAGTTAAGACAGTAGCTATTAGGCCAGAGTAAGAGTTAAGACAGTAGCTATTAGGCCAGAGTAAGAGTTAAGACAGTAGCTATTAGGCCAGAGTAAGAGTAAGAGTTAAGACAGTAGCTATGAGGCCAGAGTAAGAGTCCAATACCTTAACCATTAGGCCAGAGTAAGAGTTAAGACAGTAGCTATTGGGCCAGAGTAAGAGTTAAGACAGTAGCTATTAGGCCAGAGTAAGAGTTAAGACAGTAGCTATGAGGCCAGAGTAAGAGTTAAGACAGTAGCTATTAGGCCAGAGCAAGAGTCCAAGACCTTAACCATTAGGCCAGAGTAAGAGTTAAGACAGTAGCTATGAGGCCAGAGTAAGAGTTAAGACTGTAGCTATTAGGCCAGAGTAAGAGTCCAAGACCTTAACCATTAGGCCAGAGTAAGAGTTAAGACAGTAGCTATGAGGCCAGAGTAAGAGTTAAGACAGTAGCTATGAGGCCAGAGTAAGAGTTAAGACCATAGCTATTAGGCCAGAGTAAGAGTCCAAGACCTTAACCATTAGGCCAGAGTAAGAGTTAAGACAGTAGCTATGAGGCCAGAGTAAGAGTTAAGACAGTAGCTATGAGGCCAGAGTAAGAGTTAAGACAGTAGCTATTAGGCCAGAGTAAGAGTCCAAGACATTAACCATTAGGCCAGAGTAAGAGTTAAGACAGTAGCTATGAGGCCAGAGTAAGAGTTAAGACAGTATCTATTAGGCCAGAGTAAGAGTCCAAGACCTTAACCATTAGGCCAGAGTAAGAGTTAAGACAGTAGCTTTTAGGCCAGAGTAAGAGTTAAGACAGTAGCTATGAGGCCAGAGTAAGAGTTAAGACAGTAGCTATTAGGACAGAGTAAGAGTTAAGACAGTAGCTATGAGGCCAGAGTAAGAGTTAAGACAGTAGCTATGAGGCCAGAGTAAGTGTCCAAGACCTTAACCATTAGGCCAGAGTAAGAGTTAAGACAGTAGCTATGAGGCCAGAGGAAGAGTTAAGACAGTAGCTATGAGGCCAGAGTAAGAGTTAAGACAGTTGCTATTAGGCCAGAGTAAGAGTTAAGACAGTAGCTATGAGGCCAGAGTAAGAGTCCAAGACCTTAACCATTAGGCCAGAGTAAGAGTTAAGACAGTAGCTATGAGGCCAGAGTAAGAGTTAGGACAGTAGCTATGAGGCCAGAGTAAGAGTCCAAGACCTTAACCATTAGGCCAGAGTAAGAGTTAAGACAGTAGCTGTGAGGCCAGAGTAAGAGTTAAGACAGTAGCTATGAGGCCAGAGTAAGAGTCCAAGACCTTAACCATTAGGCCAGAGTAAGAGTTAAGACAGTAGCTATGAGGCCAGAGTAAGAGTTAAGACAGTAGCTATGAGGCCAGAGTAAGAGTTATGACAGCAGCTATGAGGCCAGAGTAAGAATCCAAGACCTTAACCATTAGGCCAGAGTAAGAGTTAAGACAGTAGCTATGAGGCCAGAGTAAGAGTTAAGACAGTATCTATGAGGCCAGAGTAAGATTCCAAGACCTTAACCATTAGGCCAGAGTAATTAATAAGACAGTAGCTATGAGGCCAGAGTAAGAGTCCAAGACCTTAACCATTAGGCCAGAGTAAGAGTTAAGACAGTAGCTATTAGGCCAGAGTAAGAGTTAAGACAGTAGCTATTAGGCCAGAGTAAGAGTTAAGACAGTAGCTATTAGGCCAGAGTAAGAGTAAGAGTTAAGACAGTAGCTATGAGGCCAGAGTAAGAGTCCAATACCTTAACCATTAGGCCAGAGTAAGAGTTAAGACAGTAGCTATTGGGCCAGAGTAAGAGTTAAGACAGTAGCTATTAGGCCAGAGTAAGAGTTAAGACAGTAGCTATGAGGCCAGAGTAAGAGTTAAGACAGTAGCTATTAGGCCAGAGCAAGAGTCCAAGACCTTAACCATTAGGCCAGAGTAAGAGTTAAGACAGTAGCTATGAGGCCAGAGTAAGAGTTAAGACTGTAGCTATTAGGCCAGAGTAAGAGTCCAAGACCTTAACCATTAGGCCAGAGTAAGAGTTAAGACAGTAGCTATGAGGCCAGAGTAAGAGTTAAGACAGTAGCTATGAGGCCAGAGTAAGAGTTAAGACCATAGCTATTAGGCCAGAGTAAGAGTCCAAGACCTTAACCATTAGGCCAGAGTAAGAGTTAAGACAGTAGCTATGAGGCCAGAGTAAGAGTTAAGACAGTAGCTATGAGGCCAGAGTAAGAGTTAAGACAGTAGCTATTAGGCCAGAGTAAGAGTCCAAGACATTAACCATTAGGCCAGAGTAAGAGTTAAGACAGTAGCTATGAGGCCAGAGTAAGAGTTAAGACAGTATCTATTAGGCCAGAGTAAGAGTCCAAGACCTTAACCATTAGGCCAGAGTAAGAGTTAAGACAGTAGCTTTTAGGCCAGAGTAAGAGTTAAGACAGTAGCTATGAGGCCAGAGTAAGAGTTAAGACAGTAGCTATTAGGACAGAGTAAGAGTTAAGACAGTAGCTATGAGGCCAGAGTAAGAGTTAAGACAGTAGCTATGAGGCCAGAGTAAGTGTCCAAGACCTTAACCATTAGGCCAGAGTAAGAGTTAAGACAGTAGCTATGAGGCCAGAGGAAGAGTTAAGACAGTAGCTATGAGGCCAGAGTAAGAGTTAAGACAGTTGCTATTAGGCCAGAGTAAGAGTTAAGACAGTAGCTATGAGGCCAGAGTAAGAGTTAGGACAGTAGCTATGAGGCCAGAGTAAGAGTCCAAGACCTTAACCATTAGGCCAGAGTAAGAGTTAAGACAGTAGCTGTGAGGCCAGAGTAAGAGTTAAGACAGTAGCTATGAGGCCAGAGTAAGAGTTAAGACAGTAGCTATGAGGCCAGAGTAAGAGTTAAGACAGTAGCTTTGAGGCCAGAGTAAGAGTTATGACAGTAGCTATGAGGCCAGAGTAAGAGTCCAAGACCTTAACCATTAGGCCAGAGTAAGAGTTAAGACAGTAGCTATGAGGCCAGAGTAAGAGTTAAGACAGTAGCTATGAGGCCAGAGTAAGAGTTATGACAGTAGCTATGAGGCCAGAGTGAGAGTCCAAGACCTTAACCATTAGGCCAGAGTAAGAGTTAAGACAGTAGCTATGAGGCAAGAGTAAGAGTTAAGAAAGTAGCTATGAGGCCAGAGTTAGAGTCCAAGACCTTAACCATTAGGCCAGAGTAAGAGTTAAGACAGTAGCTATGAGGCCAGAGTAAGAGTTAAGACAGTATCTATGAGGCCAGAGTAAGAGTCCAAGACCTTAACCATTAGGCCAGAGTAAGAGTTAAGACAGTAGCTTTTAGGCCAGAGTAAGGGTTAAGACAGTAGCTATGAGGCCAGAGTAAGAGTTAAGACAGTAGCTATTAGGCCAGAGTAAGAGTTAAGACAGTAGCTATGAGGCCAGAGTAAGAGTTAAGACAGTAGCTATTAGGCCAGAGTAAGAGTCCAAGACCTTAACCATTAGGCCAGAGTAAGAGTTAAGACAATAGCTATGAGGCCAGAGTAAGAGTTAAGACCGTAGCTATTAGGCCAGAGTAAGAGTCCAAGACCTTAACCATCAGGCCAGAGTAAGAGTTAAGACAGTAGCTATGAGGCCAGAGTAAGAGTTAAGACAGTAGCTATGAGGCCAAAGTAAGAGTTAAGACTGTAGCTATTAGGCCAGAGTAAGAGTCCAAGACCTTAACCATTAGGCCAGAGTAAGAGTTAATACAGTAGCTATGAGGCCAGAGTAAGAGTTAAGACAGTAGCTATTAGGCCAGAGTAAGAGTCCAAGACATTAACCATTAGGCCAGAGTAAGAGTTAAGACAGTAGCTATGAGGCCAGAGTAAGAGTTAAGACAGTATCTATGAGGCCAGAGTAAGAGTCCAAGACCTTAACCATTAGGCCAGAGTAAGAGTTAAGACAGTAGCTTTTAGGCCAGAGTAAGGGTTAAGACAGTAGCTATGAGGCCAGAGTAAGAGTTAAGACAGTAGC